>NC_029791.2:124781481-124814168 GCF_000816755.2 Arachis ipaensis | reverse complement strand
CTCCATACTCAATTAAGAGGTTGCGGATTCGAATCTCTTATCTTTGACAAAAAAAAAAAAGAGGTGGTTGTTTGAGATGATCAAATTAAAATAGTTTTTAACTAAAGGATCTATCTAATGTATTTGTTTAGGTGTTAAATGTATAAAATTTGTATTATAAGACTAAAAATTTCAAAACATTGATTGTATAAAATGATTAAATTTTCTTAACATAAGTAACTTTATTAGCAAAACATTAATTACAAGCTCGCATAAGATTGTAGCTTTTAAATTTAGGTGACTATTTTCATGAAGACATCTTAACCATCTTAAATTTAAACGTCCCTAAATTGAAAGTCTTCTGATACTGCTAAGTTCTAAGGAATTATTTTTTATCTATACTCCTCACATACTTACCAATTTTTTCTTCTCGGTTGCAGCTAGTAGGACTCGAACCCGAGACCTTTGAGATGGGGAGGGGACGGAATGCCGTATGAGCTATGGCTTATTGGCAGGTAATCTGTAGTTTAAATTAGGTTAGTTAGGCGGGCGGATCTGGGTCTCAGTTCTTTTTCAGTGTGTGAGTTGGGCGTCTGGCCTTCACCAGGTCCAAAAAAAAAAAAACTCCAAAATTGCCGGAGCCATAGTTGAATCATGGTAGACTCATAGTAACTAATACCACAATGTAATCTGTTTTGGTACACTTGAGCTTCAATCAAGGTATAGCTCGTCACTTTGCATAGGTGCTAATGCTATGTAAGTGTAACTCCTCGGATCTCCTTCAACACGACAGTATTAGATATTTGCCAAAGATACTACGACGATCAAGTAAGAGTCTTTTCGAATAATACTCAAGAATTTTGTAAAATGATTTAATCTATGTTACTTTTCTAATGTATCTTACAAAATGTGTCTATTTCTACTATGTAACTATTATGTCATAATTCAGTTTAGGATTGTCAAATGGGTCAGCTCAGCCCATTTAGGTCCGGCTTATTTAAGTTTGTGGGTTAAATAGATTAGCCCATTTAAGTCCGCTTTATTCACAGGTTATAATTTTTTAGTTCAGACTGTTTATGGTCAGCTCAATGAATTAAATGGATTGACCCGTTTACCTTTTTATTTTATTGTTTGAAAAATATTTTGACAAAAAATTATTATTTTTAGGTCAAAAACCTTAAATAAACTGTATTTTCTTAGTTGATGGGTCGAATTTTCGAGTCGTAAGAAATATTGACTAAAAGTGTTATTTTTTTTTGAAAAAATGGTTAAAAAAAATAAACGGACCGTTGTTTAGCCCGTTTAACCCGTCATTTTTTTTCGAATTAATCGAATTCAATCCGTTTAATAGGTCATTTCTCGAGTGCTAGTCCGAACTATGACGGGTGGATTGTTAAAAGCTTTTATTGAAAAGCAAGATATGTTCCAACTTCCAAGTACCAAGAGATTGAAATAATGGATTGCATAATCCATATTGGTCTTAATTGCTGCTTATTAGAATTAGTAGTTGGTTTCCGTTAGCTCTGTTCATATTGAAATGTAACCGTTGTATTCAGTGTGAATTAAATTACACCATCCATCAAGTGTTGGGTGTAAAACAATATAAGTAATGGCTGTATTCGTATCTATAAATGAATTGGCACCCTCCAAAAAAACACTTAATCCCCGAAACTACGTAGGAAACTACTTAATACTTAACTCACCCTCACATGATTTGCTATAAGACAAAAAGGGACCCAGAATCGATTTAGAGGAAAATGTAATTATTAATGGATCACATAGTAAATGGGATCCAACAAACTAAACTAGACAATGAATGATGAGTAGTATTCAGCATTCCATTGTCTAAACGGATTAAAGGAAACATAATTGGAAAGACAAAATACCAATGATTAACAACTGAAACTTAACAAAACAATGTGTAGAAGAATTTTTCCATTCATCCATGAGTGTTAACGGCTTCCCAAACCAAGTTCTTGGGAATGGGATTGGAAAGGTTTCTAGCCTGCAATGCTGCATCCTTGAGTGTGTTAAGTGTTAGCACATTAGCTTTCCAAAATGAGACATGGTTGTAAGGCAATCCATGCTTCTTGCAAAGCTCCTTCACAAGAGGTGAAATGCTCCTCAGATGGCACCGCGGCAGCCGCGGAAACAGGTGGTGCTCCACCTGGAACTGCAGTCCACCATGGAACCAGTCCATCCAAGGAGAGCAATCCACATTGAGTGTCCCAATTGTCTGCTTCTCAAACCAATCACTGCTTCTTGGTGGCCCAACATACACACTTGAAGAAAAATGGTTCAAACAGAACTGAACATGCTGTATCCCAGTCACAGCAAAACTTGCAATCACAAACACTATTCTTTCTCCCCAATTTGGTAAGAATGAAACCAAAAGAGGGTACCAAATCCAGAAAACAAGCATCCCTAAAATCTCTTGAACCCTGTTTGGTACCTTCCTATTGGAAAACAAGAAGAAGAAAGATTGTGCAAACAAATTGAGCCTAGCAAAGCACATTACAGGGTAAAATGTGAAGTGCTGATAGCTCACCAAGAACCTAGCAACACAATCAAAGTTCAATTTCCTATCATAGAAGCAAGAAGTAATGGAATTGAAGAACTTGGAAGATACCACAAAGAAAGGAATGTGCTGAAGATCCGGATCATGATCAAGGCTATTGCAAGCAATGTGGTGAGCATTGTGGTTCCACTTCCACCACCCAATACTAATCCCAGCAAGGCAATTCCCGGAGAGAATTTGCGCGAAACGGTTGAAACGCTGCGTCGTCATGACCTGGTAGTGGCCGGAATCATGTCCAATCCAACCACTCTGAATCCAAAAGAATCCCATTAGGCCACCACAACAGACATGCACCAAAGGGCTGCTAGAACAGAACACGCCATAAACACTGGAACAGAATAGCACTGCCATGAGCAGCATTGTGAAGAAGACGGTGTGTCCCTTGGTATCAAACATCCCCATTGCTGTGAAGTGGGACAAGAGCTTCCTATAGTCTCCAGAGACCTGGGAGATGGCGTAATCTTGGAGATAGTACCCTGTGAAGAAGTTGTGAAGGTGTTGGGAGGCTGCAAGGGGATGGTAGGCGAGGAACGCGTCTGTGGCGTCTTGGCCGGCGAGGTTAAGCAATGGAAGGTCACCTCCAGGGTGGTGTTTGGCCCAGTTGGTTACATTGTAGATCTTTCCATGGATTGAGATCCAAAGATCCTCTATCTTGTTGTGTTTGCTGAGTTCTTCAAGTGAAATGCTGCACTTTCTGGTGGATTTTACCTCACCAGCCATTCGTAATGTGTGTGTGTGTGTGTGTGTGTGTGTGTGATTATGAATGCTATGTAGCCAACGAGGATTGGAGTTTGGATTGGATAGAATAGAGAATACAAGAGAGGTGGGAATGCAATGAAAAGTGCCAGCTACCACTCCTCAAAATGATTCCAACCAATAGTACTTAAGAATTTCATTAAAAGAGAAATGTTATTTTGTATGTTGTGTAGCATAGCCAATAAATGTAATACGGTGTCACCTGAAAAGCAAGGAAGTTTCGCCACAATGGAATGGAGGTAAAAAATGAACCTCAGCCAATAAAAAATGAACCGTATTACATTTATCTAATTCAAGCTTTCAGAAGATGCCACATAGAGATGCTTCAGCCACACATTACACTGGAAATATCTTGCGCCCACAAATAACATTGTTATATATAGGCCCATCATTTGTCTGAACCTCAGCCTAATATTCTTTCCACTCTTCCTTGGTTTGATAAATTTGATTTAATACACATATACAAATTGAACTTTTGTAATGTGTATTTAACACTATACTATAAAATTTATCACACTATAACCATGTATTACTCGTCTATGACAGTAAAACAAAAATGAATTTCACGAATAATTTAAATGTGACATAAACTGCACAAGAAGTTGAAGGAACAGCATCAGCCCTGAAAAATTGAATAAGCTACAATCTGCATGTTTCAATCCGGTAATGGTAATTTTGCTGCATGAATCACTTTTCCGGCTGAGATCCTACCAGAGCAAATTTTTTGTCAATAAGCATCGTAGCTTCGGAGCTCATAGTATCATTGTAGTAGTGAGTCGCAAGTCGAACTTCACTACTCATCCATGGCAGGCTTGACAGCAGCAACATCAACCAAGTTTGCAAGGTCAGCACCAGAGAACCCAGGTGTTACACGAGTCAGGATCATGATATCAAACTTATTCACTGATAAATAACTCCTACCTAATAATATTCTGACCATCTGAGCTGTCTATATTCTGATTCATTCCTTGCTACTGAAGCACAAATAAATGTAACTGACAGATTAGAGCAGGTGCAAGAAATCATAGATTCATAGTTGAACAAATTGAAAACTAACTAATAATGGTTGGATCTTATTCAGATGTATGTAAATTCTCCACAAACTGTTATGGCTATATGCTTTAAAAAATAAACTACCGTTTTAGTTTCAAAAGACATCAAGATAACAATGTGATGTGTATTAACTATTGGTCGTCTTAAATTTCTTCCCTTTTAAATCCTTCCAATCACCCGATACAAGTTCCATTACGAACCATATGATTACATATTTTCCATGCAACGTACGGTCGATCGAACGGCTGGAATTTGGGAGCACTCCTGAGGAGGAGAAAACGCTAAAAGGAAGGGGACAGTGAAGAGTGAGGGCCATACTTTGTCATTTAGTAAGTTATTAAGAGACATTTTTGTAGGAAAGATTTTTCGTGTTTTCAGTTTTGTCAAGAGACCTTTAGTCCCATTGTTTTAAGAAGCAACTAATCACAACTTCAAGAGAAGCGGTGAAATTAGCTTCTTTTTCTCCTTGGATTCTCATTATTAGAAAAATCTTACCCAAACACAGTCACCGATACAAAACGTGTTTTTTATTTTTCCCACTGAAAAAGGTGATTAGGTTGGTAAGAAATGGAAAACAAACGGGCACTATATCAATGACAGCATTCTACGCTAGCTTTGACTCACTACAATATGGAATCAACTTGACCCAGATTACGAGTTCAATCCAGAGGCTGAAGCGGACGAAAATCAATCAACCCTGGGTAACAGAATAAACTACAATATGCACATGTAAATCTGGTAATAATTATTTTGGTGCATGTCTTACTCCGGCCTCTTCCTGCTAAGATCCCACTGGGGCAACACTTTGAGCCTTGGCTGCAGTCGCTGCCGCAGCGGCTGCAGCGGCTGCAGCAGCAGCAGCTGCTGGATTAGACCGTGAACTGCCTTGGTTTTCAACTGTTTGCGCTTGCTGTTGCTGATGGGAGTTGACATTTTCAAGCAAAGCCTTTATCTGATTCCCCGTGAGTGTCTCATGCTCCAGAAGAGCATTTGCAAGCGCATGAAGCTCCTTATTGTGGGTGGTTAGAATAGTTTTTGCATTGTTGTAAGCAGTCTCCAGCAAGTTCTTCACCTCTTTCTCAATAAGCAACCTAGTTTCCGAGCTCATGCTTCTCCCGTCATCATTGTAGTTGTGGGTAACGAGTCCGACTTCACTACTCATACCATATTTGGTAACCATTGCCCTAGCCAACTTAGTTGCCTGAGAAAGATCTGAGGATGCACCAGAAGTAACTTCGCTTTCTCCAAAAATAAGCTCTTCAGCCACCCGACCTCCCATGGAAACATCAAGTCGGGCAAGCATCTGTTTTCGTGAGATACTGGTCTGATCCTTGTCAGGTAATTGATGAACCATACCAAGAGCCATCCCACGAGGAACTATAGTTGCCTTGTGAACAGGAAGTGCTCCATCTGTATGAATTGCCACTAGGGCGTGACCTCCCTCATGGAAAGCAGTCATCTTTCTTGACTCCTTGGATATAACAGCTGACTTGCGTTCACTTCCCATCATAATCTTGTCCTTTGCAAACTCTAAATCATTCATGGTTACAGCTTTAGCACCATCCATGGCAGCCTTGAGAGCAGCAACATTAACCAAGTTTGCAAGGTCAGCACCGGAAAACCCAGGTGTTCCACGAGCAATGATCATTAGATCGACATCATCAGCCTTCAGAACCTGTTTTTAATTGGAGAGAAAAAATCAGCATATACAATGTTTGATCACATCAGCAGTGAATATAAACCATAAAACAGAGTGCAGGAGGTCAAAAGGAGCATGCAAATGTTGAAGCCAAGCAGAAATGCTTTGGATTATTCATGGATCCAAGCTTGCAATTTTCACAGGTTTGCAATTCATGTTGGCAAACTCACATGATCAGACAAACCTGATCATCAGTGAACAACTGGAATTTAAGGTACCATGCAAGAGCATTAGATCATGTGATGATCTTAAAAATCTTGCAATTTATATTTTGACATTCATAAAACAATCAGTATCACATCTCACAAAATAAGTTGGGAGAAATATATTTACCTTTGACATGTGAGATTCCAAAATCTGTCGCCTTCCTTCTACATCTGGATTGGGGACAACAACATGACGATCAAACCTCCCAGGCCTCACCAATGCCTTATCTAATGACTGTGGAAAATTCGTAGCTGCAATCACAATTATGCCTTCATTTTGCTTGAATCCATCTAACTCAACAAGTAACTGATTCAAAGTCATCTTCATGTACATTTGATCCTTTGGGTTTCGGCTTCCTCCTATAGCATCAATCTCATCTATGAAGATTATACAAGGTGATCGCTTTTTTGCAGCAGCAAAAAGATCCCTCACCCTTCTTGCACCAACACCAACAAACATCTCTTCAAATTCACTTCCACTGCATGAGAAGAAAGGAACCCCAGCCTCTCCAGCAATAGCTCGTGCCAACATCGTTTTACCAGTGCCAGGTGGGCCAACAAGCAAAACGCCTTTTGGGAGCTTGCCGCCAAGACGAGTAAAGCGCTGTCACAATTGAAACAATTTGTCTAAATATAATCCAGGAAAAATACCATAATGTGTGGTCAGGAATGAAGTAGATAAAATACACGAGAATAAAGTCGCACAATAAGAGTCAAACAGAATTAAGGTTCTTAATACACCTTTATAAGCACTCATGTCAACATATTACCCAACTGTATTTATTTGTTTGTTTATTCATTAATGATGGAGGTAGTAAAAACAAAATGGGAGACTTATTACAATATGTGCTGAAACCACTTTCCTGTTTTCTCCATCACAAAGTATGTGTCACGTAGATGTTTACTATCAAACAGCACTAGCAGATACAACCATTTCACCTTTGACAGAGTGAAAACTACAGTACCAAAGTACTTAAAAGTCAAAGGAGCATCAAATAGGAAACCTAATGCTTACTGCATCCAAAATATTTAGATATCATTATCCAAGGCAATAAATCTGATTCCTTTACAATATTTACCTAGTTTCTGTTCAACATGGGTACATCTTCTCATCAACAATATTAATGATTAAACTATTTTCACAATTACCAGAAAATTGGACACAAGTCAGTATCAGCAGCATATTTTCCTTCACATAAAAGTTTAAAATGTTAAAAGAAAGTCAACCTTAGGATCTCGGAGGTAGTGCACAATTTCTTCCAGTTCAGCCTTTGCCTCATCAACACCTTTTACATCAGTAAACTTAGTACTTGTCTCCACACTGGGTTGGACTTCTTCACTCATGCCAAGTCCTATAAAAGTGAAAGCAAATCAAAGAAGCCACTAGGCAAATTCAGATTCAATATTAAATTGGTCTGATCAACTGATAATCAACAATGATAAGGCAATACCTTTGCTAATTCCTTTATCCTCAATGAGTGCTCCTGCACCAGAGATCAAGAGAAAGACCACTAAAAGGGACCGAATTGTGCGCCACAGCTGCTCTTTGAAATTTGCACCTTCTGCTGCCACCATATGAATTGGGGCACTTGCAGTTCCAAGAATGCCATCTTTTGTAGGTTTTCCCACATTTCTAAGAGCAGAAAAACCTCCTATACTTTCTTCTTCCCTCAATGAACTAGACATACCTGGATGTTCACACACATCTCAGTTACAACTACTAATCTTTAAAATCAGCTAAAGAAACAAATGTTGAAACTCTAATGAAGTAAGAAGAGAAACAACACATTTTAGATATGTATGCCATTGAAATGTTAATATATTGGAAAAATCAAAAGTAGCCTTTGTTTGTGATCTTCTATCATTTTCATAACTCATTTGAGTCACAGTCTTGACCCATCATTCTCCTTCCTAGCACTATATACATTGTATACAGAAGCAGTGACTGCAGGTTTGTAGCATTAAATCACAGATAAAAGGCAGACTCTAAGATCATATATTTGTTTGATTAATAGAGGAAGACATTAATTGAGCTTAATAATCCCCAACAACCTATTTCTGGTCACATAATTTTTAAGAATTACAAAAAGGCATCACTTAATCTATATAGACAGCCTCATTTAAGGGAGAAAATGCTTAGTTATTGACTCAAGTATTACATATATACAGTTATAACTGTTCCAATAGAAAAACTAGAACAAGCACTGAAATACTACAAATGAGTTCTAAATTTCAATGGAAGATGAATTGTAAACAAAACACATCCCATGCCTTCGATAAATCTTCCTTAGGAGACAACCAGGAAAAAAACGTACTCCTTTTTTGTAGAATAGTCACTACCCATGCATTACTACAACAACAACAACAACAACAACAACAAAGCCTTATCCCATTAGATGAGGTCGGCTACATGGATCAAACGACGTCATTGCGTCCTATCATGTATCATGTCTAGAGTGAAACTGTTGACATGTAGATCTACTTTGACCACTCCATTATGATCAAAATTTCAATACTTCATGGGCACAAGTGCTTGGAGGGGAAAAACTCCTTTATCAAGGTATAACATGTCATCAAACCACTATTGATGAGATATGTGACAAGAAGAAACTATTGATGAGATATGTGACAAGAAGAAGAAGAAGAATTGATGAGATATGTGACAAGAAGAAACTATTGATGAGATATGTGACAAGAAGAAGAAGCAGTTCTAGCCAATTAGGCACCTCTACGTAAGGTCTTCAGTAATTCACTTTCATCAAGCCGATCAACTTTGACTAATGCTTTAATGTATTCGGAAAGTGCCTCTGGATTAGTCTGCAGAGATGGTTGACTTTCAAATGCTCTAATCACAGCTTCGGGATCATTGCGACGATAAAGTTTTTTAAGATGAGCAACTTCACTGGCTTCATCTGCCTCACGTACTCGGCGAGCCAGATTGCCAACATAGCTGGACTGGAATCTCTCTTGGACACCAAAAAGCCTATTCCCTACAAAAATTTGAAACTATGTTCAACAAAAAACAGAAAGCTCCATACCAAAAGTAACATATTTTCCGGATACTTTAAACCTAGCATAATTAATTTTACAGCTAAAACAGAAGAAAACTAAAGAATTACAGAGAAAAAAACAATTTTGAAGGTTAAACCAATTAACCAAAAAGTAATATAGGTCAGGCATAAAATAGCTACTCTACAAGAGCAAAGAACATGAACTGAAATATATGACTGATACAGGGTCAACGAATTCAAACCTGCACGGCCTTCAAACTTTACAACTGATAAATAACTCCTAGCCAACAAACTTTTTGCCAGTCTCAATTCTGATTGATTCTTTGCTATCTGTAAAAGAAATTAAAAATTAGCTGACAGATTAAAATGCAAGACACATATAACAGATATCAATTATTCAATTGGCATCAATTACATATAAACCATAGCATATCAAAATCTCATAATGGTTAAGCGTGTCCATAGATGCAAACAAAACAAACTCTTAACAATCTTCCCATTTTGTAACTTGGCCAACAGTAAGGTTAAGCGTGTCTGAGCAGGGTAGAAAAAATTGTGGGATGGTTGAATTGAAAGTGCAAAAAGACAGCTTAAAGGGTGATTTTCCACCCTCCACCCTTTACCAAGCATCTCACGAGAGATAACAGAAACCCTCAATGCCAAGACAACGGTTCCCAATAAATCATTTCATTTCCATACTATCCCTCCAATACCGAATCACGGAATCCGTTTCAAGATTCAAAATTTTTAATAATAATACATTCAGGAGATCATAATAATGAATCAATAATCAATGTTAACAGAATTAGGGTTCTCGGAATAATGACTCAGAAAAAGAGCAATAGGGAAACAAGTTGACGTTGGGTAAAAATTGACGGTGTGCAAGTTCTTTTATTGAGGAAACAAATTACCTGAGTTATCAAATGCCTCCACGCCATGAACGCACTAGTCTTGTGGTCGTTCTTCTTCTCTCAAGTTTTTTTTTCTTCTTCTTCTCTGGACTGTGTCTCTTTTGGTCTTTACCTCCGAGCTCATCAGCTAATCAATTTTAGGTGTTCTTACAAAATGTCATCTTTGCCCTTTCTTGCATCCGATATTTTAATATTTAGATTTTTTATTTTTCCTAACGGCTTTGTTATTTTAATAAAAAATTATTTATTTTTTAAATAGTTAGGAATAATAGAAATTATATTCTTGTGTATTATTTTGTAATTTTACTAGCAGTACAATTTCGCAAGCCCTGACTACAACATTAGGGTACAAAGTAATTTCTCATGTAGTTACAACAAAGTTACTCATTATAGCTTTAATTAACTACAATTTCGCATGCAATGAATGTAGAATTAGAAGACCAATATTTTCTATTATAATGATAATTTTGTAGGCACTTTCAATGAAAATAAGAAAGAAATTGTTTATAAAATTTCGGAATTAGAGCAAGTGAAATAGAGAAAGATAATGATGTTTTCTATCAATTAGACTATACATCCATATAATTTTTTATTTAAGTTTATTTAAACTGGTCTAATACCAAAAAAATACAATTCTATTAAATGAGCGTGTATTACACGCGTCCAAACCCTTTAAACGTTTAACATTCATTCGCGCTTTCATTATGAAACAATGTTCCTTCTTCAACCTTAAAACGCTACTGGAGAAGTACGAATCTCTCTCAAAATCTTTCAAAGCTCGATCGTTTTCTCTGCAAAAACTGCTTTTACTCAGAAATCGCAATAAGATTTCGAAAGGAAGAAGAAAAAACAAACGAAAACAACAACAGAGACTGGGAAAGGCATGATAAAAACTACTATTTATTTAAAATCTCGCAATCTCGCGTTTCTCCTGGTTGCATTTTAGGTTTACTAGATTGAATTGTTTCGTTTAGTAGATCGACTTATTCTGATTCAATTTTTTTTTTTTTTGCATAACTAGGGCATAGGAATGGAAATGTGTTCTCATTTTCATTCAGTTTAGTGGAGTTGGTCATTTTGATTCACTTGATTGTTAGTGTGTTCAGTTGAGTTCTTTTGCATGCATAAATGCTTTTCTTGTTGATTGAATATTTATCACGTTTTATTCAAAACATTAATGGTGTTCTGTTCAGTGGAATTAGTCATTTTGATTCACTTAATTGTTAGTGTGTTCAATTGAGTCCTTTTGCATGCAGAAATATTTTTTTTGATGATTGAATGTTTATCACGTTTTATTCAGAACATGAATAGTGTTCAGTTCAGTGCAGTTGGTCATTTTGATTCACTTGATTGTTAGTGTGTTCAATTGAGTTCTTTTGCATGCAGAAATATTCTTCTTGATAATTGAATGTTTATCACGTTTTATTCAAAACATGAATGGTGTTCAGTTCAGTGGAGTTGGTAATTTTGATTCACTTGATTGTTAGTGTGTTCAGTTGAGTTCTTTTGCATGCAAAAATATTTTTCTTGTCGATTGAATATTTATCACATTTTATTCAAAACATAAATGGTGTTCAGTTCAGTGGAGTTGGTCATTTTTATTCACTTGATTGTTAGTGTATTCAGTTGAGTCCTTTTGCATGCAGAAATATTTTTCTTCATAATTGAATGTTTATCATATTTTATTCAAAATGTGAATGGTATTCAGTTCAGTGGAGTTGGTCATTTTGATTCACTTGATTATTAGTGTGTTCAGTTGAGTCATTTTGCATGTAGAAATATTTTCTTGATGATTGAATGTTTATCACATTTTATTCAGAACATGAATGCTATTCAGTTCAGTGCAGTTGGCCATTTTGATTCACTTGATCAATTGAGTTCTTTTGCATGTAGCAATGCTTTTCTTGTTGATTGAATGTTTATCACGTTTTATTCAAAACATGAATGGTGTTTGGTTCAGTGGAGTTGGTCATTTTAATTCACTTGATTGTTAGTATGTTCAGTTGAATTCTATTGCATGTAAAAATGCTTTTCTTCATGATTGAATGTTCATCACATTTTATTCAGAACATCAATGGCGTTCGATTCAGTAGATTTGGCCATTTTGATTCACTTGATTAAAATATGCATGCTTTTGATTGTCGGTGTATTGAGTGAAGTATTGACCAAATTTTTTTGTGCTTACAGCAAAAATGAAAAAGATGATGGTGACAAAAAAACAGAAGCCGCACTATAACATAAGCATATGTACACATTAAATATATTTATCCCCTTTCATTCGAATAAACTCTATTTTGTATTATAAATATATCATGACATACTGTTTCGAAACTTTGCAGAAAACTCACGATCTCAGATGCCAAACAAAGGCAATAGCGAGGGTGTTCAAGGCAATGAGTCAGGAAAAGAAAGATATTGTTGAAAAAATAGGATTCGGTACACTGGCACATGCCCTGGAAATGAACGTCTCTCATAGCGTCTTGAGAGAGTTGATTGCTTGCTATGATGACTATTATGGATACCTGAACACTCTCTATGGGAAAATATCCATAACACTTGACAAGGTAGCAGTTGCACTGGGCATAAATCACGGCGGTAATACACTTTCCACCTTGTGCTTATTTCGGTTCATTGCTTGCTTTATTTTTGGTTCACTTGTGTACATAAAATAAAATTGAGCCTATTTGACTGGTTAAAATATTGCAGGGGATCGTTTTCCTGAAAAAGTTGAGTACAGCAGACTGAATGAGGCAGACAAGCAGATAATTGATGGCTTCAAATGTGCTACATTGGCATCTTTGACAAAATCTCTCCTCGATATGAGTGTTAATGGGGAGAAGAACCGGCAAAAATTCCGGAGGACTTTTGTTGTCTTCGTCCAGAAGTGCTTCCTACTACCGACAACGGTAAGCATGGCCTCCCCAATCCATAAGCCGCCTGCCCTTCGTGTGGACAATATCCGACAGTGGGATTGGGCAACTCATGTCCTGATCTTCTTGAGGAAGGGGACTGAAAATAGGAGAAAGGGAGAAAAAATAGTTCGTTGACTGCTGTGTGTTTGTTTTGATGCTGATATATTTCCATAGATTCAACTTCCCTCGCTTAGATGCACCTGATGCTCCCGGGCCACCGTCGGTGGCCCACTGGACATGAAGAGGATGCTCGATTGGATTTATCAGGAAGCAACTGATACAATGGTAAATTTAACAAAAATTTTCCTTGAAATTTTAGTTTAGATGCTTCTAAAATACTCAGCTAACTAAATAATCTTATGTTTTAGGGACTTCTATACATAGCACAATCAAAGGAGGAAAAGAAAAAAAAAGGAAAGAAGGTGGAGAAGAAACCAGTTTTTCTAAAGGAGAAAGAAAAGGGAAAGCAGAAGAAAGAAGAAAAGAAAATTGTTATTCTTAATTCTTCTTCGGAAGAAGACAGTTTTTCCGAATCCGAATCCGAATCTAAATCCGAAAAAATACCGCCGACCAAAAGAGCAAGACAATAGAGGCTGGTAAAAAAACAAAAGATTGTTCGGACGAATTCGAAAACAACAAGTGAATCTGAAAGCAGTCCCATGGATTCAAAAAGTACAAGTGAATCTAAAAACTAGTAAGTTTGATGTTCATTTGGTTTATTTTTGCTTGTATTTGGTAAAAATTGTTCTTATGCGCTTCTCTTATGTATCACAGAGAAGAAGAAGAAATTGAAAACCAGAGATAAAAAAAGAAAACAACCACAGAAGGTGGTTAAAAAAGAAAGCAAAAAAGGAAAGCCTGTTCCGACAGATTCAGAGAGCACAAGCGAATCTGAAAAATAGTAAGTTTGGGAATTGATTATTTTTGGTTCATTTCTGTGATTGTATAATGTTCATATGGTTTAATTTGGCTTTTCAGAAAATTGTTTGTGTGTGCTTGTTAAGTAAATTACAGTTGTGATATTGTTCTTCGATATAAATTCAATGTGTTTGTATGTGTTGCAGAGAAAAAAATATCGAAAAAACTCCGACAGTGAAAAGAAAACAACCGGAGAGGGTGGAAAAAAAAACCAAATCAAGCTAGCTTGTTCTGACAGATTCAGAGAGCAAAACTGAATCTGAAAGGGAGTAAGTTTCTGAAATCATATTTTGGGTTAATTGATACTTTTATTTTAGGTTCATTGATACTTATTTTATGAATTTTCAGAAGTGAACGAGTAAGGGTCAGCGCTACCGAAACAAGAAGAGAGGCGTTGCAGCTGTTAAAAGAAAAGAGAGCAAAGAGAAGAAATGATGGAGCTCAGAAAATAAACGTTACTCCAGATCGCTTTGACTTGACAGAGGTGCGAAATGATTTATCTGAGATGTAAGATTCAGTTTCTTATATCGAGTTCTTTTTCTTTGTTTGCTAACTTTTCCTAAAACCTCTTCTAATTCCTCTGGATTTACTGAGTAATATTTATTTATTTTGCTTAGACTGCTGACGGTAAATCTGGGCAGCAAACCTCTCTTACAGACTCAAACGAGCTACACACCGTCTGTAAATGTCCCGGCCAATACCAGGTAAATTCATTCATTGCAGGCTTTAAATTCGGTTCATTGGATTCCAAAAATGAATTTCAGGTGTTTCTAGACCTCTACTTTTAATCTTGGTTGTTGATTTTAATTTGGTATCTTTTTTATTAGGAAAAATACCCCGGTAAAAGTTTTTAGAAGAAAGAAAATCCATCAAAAACAGAGTTTACAAACTCCACATGTATAAGTTGAAATATTTATATTAGTCTTTTAGATTTAGGTAATAATTTTTGTTTAATTAATCACACGGAACTTGTGTTTAAACGTCAGTAACATTACACTTGATCCTGAACTCCAAATCATTAAGGTTCGAGAAGAAACTCGTTCTCAACCTTTGGATATGTGAGTTTTTCAATGTGTAGATTTCGATTTCTTGGTACCTATTCTAATCATTCAACATTAACTTCTTCCTTATTTACATTCCTTAGATTTCCTATGCGGTGTCTCTTCCGAGTTCTTTTAAGGAAGAGCTAATAAAAGATGCCTTTACCTATGTCCCTTCCAAAAGTATAACACAAGAAGCTTCTGTTAATGAGTAAGTTGTACATAAAATTCTTTTTATTGGTTTTAATGGTATAGGATAATAATTTGGGGTCATTATTGAACTCTTTTCTATTTAGTGCAACAGCCCTCTGGAACCGCAACAGCAACCCTACGAAGAAGCACCGGCAGGGCAATCAGAACAAGAAGTACCTGTCGATGTGTAAGTTTTACTGCTTGTTTAAAACTGGGTAATTTTGGTTCATTACATGCTTTACTTGTGGATCATTTGAATCCAGAAATCAATTCCATGTGTTCTTATATTGGATCTCTTTTCTTTGTTACAGCTGCCCTCTGGAACCCAAAAAGCAAACCGGCGAGGAATCTTCCCCGATGAGGATGGAGCCACAACCTCCGTTGAATGTGTAAATTTTAATTAATATCATTTTTTATAATCTTTCGTGTTATATGATATTGCTTTTTCATTGTTCCTTTAAGTTGTAATTAGAATTATTTTTCTTAGTTTTAATGGTACAGGATAATGATTTCGGGTCGTTATTGAACTCTTTTCTGTTTAATGCAGCAGCCCTCCTGAAGAACAACAGCAACCGTGCCAAGAAGCTCCGGTGGCACGGCAATTAGAAGACGAAACACAACCTGATTTGTAAGCTTTCTGCTTGTTCAAATCTGGATAATTTCGGTTCATTACATGGTTTACTTGTGGTTCAGTTGAATCCAGAAATCAGTTACTCTCTTCTGTTTGTTACAGCTGCCTTCTAGAACCCGAAAACAGGCCGGCGAGGCATCTTCCCCGAGGAAGATGGAGCCAGAACCTCTGTTGAATGTGTAAGTTTTAATTAATATCATTTTTTATTATCTTTCGTGTTATATAATATTGCTTTTTCATTATTACTTAAAACTTTCCTCTGTCGTCTTGCAGTGCTGCTCGTCCTTCTTTGTGGGAACATGATACACCTTTATTCGATCTTGGCATAAGTTTCCCAACATCTCAACCAACTCCCATGACCTCTTAGCCAACGGTGAGACAGCTTGAAATCCTGGCAGAGGCGGTGATAGATGCTAGGGTGGCGGCAGCATTGAAATTTGCTGATGCAACAAGTATCGAGCCGAGCTTCACAACTGCTGAAGGGTACAAAACTCCAGAGAAAGAGAAAGAAATCACAGAGGAGCTAAAGGAAAAGTGTTATCATTGGATGACACATGTGAAAAAAACCAAAGATAGTACCAACGAATATGACGCCATATTCGTCTTGAACTATGAAGCGAATTTCGAGGGCTTAGACATCATTTCTTGTTTCTAATGCTCGAACAACATGTAGAAAGCACGGTAAATTCTTTGCCTATTGAATTAACATTAATGATTTTTCTAAAGACTCTTATACCGTATATCTCATAAATTTTCTTCCTGTAGGTGGTCAATGCACATTGCATGATTCTCAACGACATAAAATGTCCCCAGTTTCAGGAAGACATATGCTGTGTATCGATGGATATTGTGGTAAGCCAAAATTTTTATTCCTTGAGTAATTTACTGGTTTTGATAAATAATTTGGTTCATTTGTGATTTAACTGAGGTTTATTTTTCAGATGTTTATGTTGGAAAACCATGGTGAGAAATACATTGATCCAAAGACCATCAAGGCTTACCGGATGGATGTCGATCAATATGCCCACTACCGCCGTTTTCTTGACAAAAGAAAACTCGTATCGTATCCATTTGTAAGTTGTGATTTCTAAAAATTCTTTGATAATTCTCTTGTTTGCTATCGTTTAGACTGAAATATTCTATCCTTTTCCTAAAATTCAGCTGTTTGTGTCGATTTGCAATGGAAGACACTAATGGTTGTGGATTGCCGATGTCCAAAAAAAGGCATTCTATGTGCTTGACCCTGTGAACAAGAAGAAAGATGAAATACCTGACTTGAGAATTAAACTGAACAAATTTATTGTAAGTTATTTAAATCATACATATTTTGTTGTAAATTATTCAAACATGAGTAGAATTCGGTTCATTAGAGTTGGTGATTTACATTCAGTTCATCCTTAAGTTTTCAGTTGAGTTCTTTTGCATGCAGAAATGTTTCCCTTGCTGATTGAATATTTATTACGTTTTATTCAAAACATGAACAGAGTTTGGTTCATTGTTGTTGCTGATTTACATTCACTTCATCCTTATGTGTTCACTTAGGTTCTTTTGCATGCACAAAATGTTTCTCTTGCTGATTTAATGTTTATCATGTTTTATTTAGAACATGAACAGAGTTTGGTTCATTGTAGTTGCTAATTTTCATTCACTTTTTGTATCCCTTTCAGAGATTAATAATCTCCCAGATGAGGGTTTATGCTGGGGCAAAACCCTTAATGGAGGACGGAGAGGGAGAAGAAGTAGAGTATATCAGGCTGAATGGTCAACGTACAAGGTAAAAATCTTTCTCTGCTATAGTGCTATTTTTAATGTGTTTTATTTTGTATACTATTAATCATATTTTACTTATTTCTTGCTTAGCTATGATTGCGGGATGTACGTCATAAAATGGCTAGAAACAATTGATCCTCAAAAGATAAAAAAAAAGGGAAGGGGTATCAATATAAAAACTGGACACAAGTAAGTAATTTCTAAATTAATGAAATTCGTTTCATTTCGTATTTCAGTTGGGTTCATTTCTTATGTAACTAATTCTTTTCAATTGAATTGTAGGAAGAAATTGATGCCTTCAGGCACGAATATGGTCCAAACATTCTGTTGCACAAACTAAACAAAATCAGAGACCAAGTGATTCGGGCATCTAAAGGCATAAGACTCCCGAAGCCATCTGTTGCCCTCTCCAGCCCTTTTTGTAAATTCACATTTGGAGATATAGATAGTAAATAAGATACACTTTGTTTGACTGGTTGTAACTAACATTATTTTGTTTAACTTGTTTCAAAAAGCAAACACTGCTTCTTTAAATGTATATATGTGAATATTAATGTAAATGTTATTGGAAATCTAATGTTAATGTATATATCTGATTCAAGACGAATTAGTCCTTGTCCTGTCAGTCTAAGATGTTAATGTATGTATCTGTTGGAACTGTCTAGTTGCTGTTTTGTTCCAGGTTCACAATGAATGGAATCAGGGTATTCATCAAACATTAAGAGCCCCCCAAAACACAAACGAACTGAAATTAATACACTGGGTGAACCGAAAAATTGCATATATCAATATAGCAGACAACTAATTTAAAAAAAAATGTTGTTATCAGTATTTAATTTCAGAAATACCTGAACTCTTTGACATAACAGAATAAATTGACTATTCAATAAACAAAAAAGTGACTATTCAATAAAGACTAACATCAGTCAGAAATTAACCCTCATATAACTGCAATGAATCGAAATTTGCTCATACATGAATGAAAATTTATGTTAATAAAAACTGAAACTCCTATAATCCTCTCCGGGATAATTCATATCCGGTGCATTGTAAAGGCTGGAGCTTGACTGAATCGTTGATTCGCCGTCTAAAAGGTTCAATTGTAAAAGAGAAAATAAATCGTATATTAGCAAAATGCACAAATGAATGTTTCCCTAATCGAAAGCAAATCGATGTTACCTCGCTTGGAGCTGGCTTTTTCTTTTTCTTCGTGGCGTTTGAGATCTTTTTATTTTCAGGTTTGATCCTTTGATTCTCGTTTGATATTCTTGCATATCGGCCATGACATTGTCAAAGGCCCGGTGAAGAATTCTGGTCAGCTCCTCGGACTCTAACGCAAATTCGCAGATATTATGCGACCAAAACACCAAATCGTCAAATCTCTTACTTCTCGGCTCTAGTAGAGCCTTGTCTTGGCTTCTCTTGATGTGTGTGTGCCTCTTCTTTATGTTCTTGATCCAGCGTTCTAGTATGTATTTTGGTGCCACGTTATCTACTCGCTCGAAGGTTAAGACGCTCAAAGAATGGCGGCACGGTATGGCCCTTGACTCAAATAGTAGGCACTGGCACTTTACCTCTCGTGATATTGCATCGTAGGTGACGAAAAACTTGTTGAATGTGGAGTTAGAAACCTGCTCTACGACTTCGTATGTTGTGAAACCTAGGGTAGAATGCATTGATCTTGTGATGCAGTTCACTTTTCCTCTGAATTGTCCTTGAACTTCTCTGAACTTCTCGTGGGTATACACATGCTGAAATTGAGCCTCTATTGCTGATTTTGTTGCGCATGGTATCACGGTGTAAAAATCTGCAGCATTGAATTCTCTCTCTCTTTGCTCTCTGCTTGCTAGGCAATTGTCGTATTGCTTCACAAATTGACTCAAGGAGCTGTTGTGTGTGATGAACTTTTGAAAAATACGTGCATGCTCTCGCTCCTTTGTGTACTTCTCATCCCGGCCTAGAAGTGGTGATCCAGGTAAACTGGAATCCATATATGGCGATCTTCGTATAGCTCTGCAGAATGAACCGAAAACATGAGCCAGCATAAACCAAACTCTATGCACGTTTTAACCCAAAAAGTAATGGCATGAAAATAATTTCGAATTAAGACCTCGGTTACCTGAGATCCACTTGTTGCCTCCGAGACCGTACTTTGTGAGGAAATCGTTCCAGTTTCTGTCGAATGCGTCTTTTGTGAATGAGTTCCAAACGACGTGGCTCATCTCTTGTTCGATTTCTTTGTGTCGCTTGTAACCATTTAGTTTGCTTGGGATCTTCTTCATGATGTGCCAGATGCACCACCGGTGAATTGTTATTGGCATGCACATCTCGATGGCCCTTTGCATCGATACACATTGGTCGGTGAGAATGCCTTTTGGTGCCTTCCCTCCCATGCAATAGATCCAACACTCGAATAGCCATTTGAATGATTGGATGTCCTCATTTTTTATCAGGGCACATCCGAGAAGTGCCGACTGACCATGGTGATTTACGCCCACAAAAAAACCAAAAACCAGATTGTACCTGTAAAAATGGACACACCCAAACAGTTATGAACTGAAATGTGTAGATTCAGTGAACAAAAAGACTTAATTTCGGTGAACCGAATACCTATTTGTGTTGTAAGTGGTGTCGAATGAAACCACGTTTCCAAAATACTCGCAAGCAGCCCTGCTTCTAGCGTCGGCCCAGAATGCATTTTTGATCGAGTGATCACCTTCGAGGTTGAGCTTGAAAAAAGAAATTTTGGTTCTTCTCTTTCATTCGTAATAGGTACTTCCCAAATTTTTTGGCATTGTCTTGTTTGGACACATTCCGTACTTTCATTGTGATGTAATTTCTCACATCTTTTTCTATAAAACTTAGTTCCGGATGACTGCCAGCTGCTGCTACGAGTAATTGGTAAGTTTTGCTCGGTCTGATTCCAGCTTCCTCGTTGGTTTCGATGGTTCGACGCACGAACATGCTTAGCTTCCTATGTTGTTTGAGCATCTCTGCCTGGTCTGGACAGCAGGGGTGTGAATGATTCAGAATAACTTTGGAAATTGCCCAAAGATCGACGTCATTCAATATGTGTACGTAGTTCCTGGCTGGACAGTTTATGCCGGCTGAGGGGTTTGCCTTCAAAGTTGGAGATATCTTGGATTTCCACCTCCCCTCTCTACTGCATACGATTAGTTGATTCTTAATCTCGTCTTCCTTCCGAGTCGTGTTTCTTATTTTGGTAGAAAAAACTAACAAGTTTGGAATAATTTTTGTAGAACTTTCCAGCTTCTTCTAGTGTCTTGAAAATTATCTCCACCTTTGGGACAAATTGTTCATCCACAACACACCTGGTCTGCATAATGAACCGAACATGTACTTAAGGTGAAATAATTGTATAGTACTAAATGAATGGAACATTATCCATTATATAAATTCAAATTCGAATGGTTGTCTGCATAATGAACCGAACATGTTCTTAAGGTGAAACAATTGTATAGTACTAAATGAATGGAACATTATCTATTATATAAATTCAAATTCGAACAACTGTCTGCACAATGAACTAAACACGTTATTAAGGTGAAACAATTATATAATACTAAATGAACGAAACATTATCCATTATATAAAATCAAATTCAAAACACCTATGTCTACAATTTAGAGATTATCAATTCAATTGAATTCAATTCAATTCATAACACCTGCATCCATTCAATTCAATTCAATTCAATTTAAAAATAGCATTCCATTCAATTCGATTCAAAATTGAATAATCCAAACCTCATCCTCTTGATAGGATTCAGAAGAATAATCCAAATTGCTCTCATTCAACTAAATTGAAGTTGAATCATTCATTGTTTCGATTCAAAAGATAAATGCTATGTGCATATCGAAGAAGAAAATGAAGAAGAATGGGAAGAAGATAAATGCAACATAAGCATATCAAAGAAGAAAATGAAGAAGTGAACGCGAGCAGAGAAGAACGACAAAGCTTATTACGTTGAATGCAATGGAAATCGATAAAGAAAACGAAGAAGAAGAACGGGAGCAGAGAAGAACTAGGAGAGCTTTACGTTGAGCAGAAGGTTTAGGTTGCAGCAGAGAAGATTTACGTAAATATGTTAGAGCGCGTATCACAAACGAGTTAGGGGGTGGAGGAGGTGCGTCTAGGAAAAACTGCTTGGATAACTTGGATGTATTTTTTGCATGGATATGGAGCATTATCGTTTTTTTATTTTTTAGACCATGTTTGTGAAATAGGTAAAGATAACGGGAAAAAGTGATTGAGTATAAATAGGTAGATTTTGATTTTTAATCATTTACTCTTATTTTAATATTATTAATTTTTCACCCTTTCAAATTCAAATTTTGACAAATATTTTAAAAATTTTACTTTGATAAATATAAAGATATTCGAAATTAAGAACATAAAAATATATCAATTTTTTTCTATGACAATCAAAGTGTCCAATATAAAATTCTCTAAATAATGATGACAAGCTTGTTCATTCTATATTCTATTGTCATAGAAGTGTTAGTCGAAGAATTCGGTAAATCAAAATGGTATTCAATGATATTTGCAAAGATTGTAATTTGAAAAAAAAAAGATATCAAAAGAAAGGGGTTTTATCTACCATGATTTGCCTAAGAATGAGGATCGATGGACAACGTGTCGAGATTGACGATGCATCACAAGGGCAGTTATTCGATTCTGCATTTGGCGGGAACAATTATTTTACGGTTGTTTAGAGATGACATTTGGCAGCACAGAATTAGTCGAATTGGTATATAAATAAGCAAGGTTTGGAAGAAGTAAGGGGTTGGAATTCGTCTTCAGAAAACACTCTCACACGCTCATATCTCAGCAACTTTCTGAGTCTGCCAAGAGTTTATTTTCTATATGATTCCTTCTATGTCTTTTCATTTCTTTTACATTTTCTGTAATTTTATTTCTTGCAATTTACTTTTCCTTTGCAAGTACTTTCCTTTTTTTCTTTAAAGTTCTGCACTGTCATTTTAAATTCAAAGTCCTTCAACTAGGTTAGTCATTTACTTTGTTTTTTGTAATTTCAAATTCAAGTAATTCAATTCCGGTTTACATTCTGTGTATTCCTCTTTTTTACTTGTTCAAAATGGATTCTTTGGTACAATTTTCAAAATTGGTATCCGTAAAAGAGGAGTATGTTTCGCTCCCAGATATTAGATTTCGAACAAACCCAGATTCTTTCTTGCAGCGAATAAATTTTTTGATTCAAATCTGTGAAAAAATTGTATAACAAGAAGATTGTAACCTAACAAGTGATAGAGTTTTACATTGAATTAGTGGACATCAATGGTAATTCTTCGTCTTCATGTCCAGATTCACCGAGTTCTACAACGGGACCCTATCTGCGAAAAAACTGAAATCAGTGAAATGAAAGTTTGTTCCTTAGAACTAGCAGTGGCTGAACTTGATGTTATTGGGTTATCAGAAGACTCTGAATGAAACAATGAATGGGATAAAACTAGTTCTGATAGTGATAGTGACAAAGAGATAAAGTCCGTCCTAACACCCTAAATTTTTGGGATTCCTCCATATGGTTTATCTTGCCACTACTGCCGCCATTTTCTAATCGTTTATAAGTTCTAAATCATTAATTGACATTTGATTTGATGCTATGCAAAAGGATTTGATGCCTTTTGGGTCAGGCAATGTGGCAGTTACAATATAAGCAGGAGTGTGGAGCTGTGAATTGAGCAGAGATTTCATAACAGA
Source organism: Arachis ipaensis (assembly GCF_000816755.2). Lineage (NCBI taxonomy): Eukaryota > Viridiplantae > Streptophyta > Magnoliopsida > Fabales > Fabaceae > Arachis > Arachis ipaensis. The sequence continues at coordinate 124,790,770 of NC_029791.2, read as the reverse complement.
TAGTCTGTGCATCTAGCTATCAAAAATTACAACATTTGGAGAAACATGAAATATTGAGTATTTGAGTATGATCAGGTAAAGTATCATTGTTGACGCAAGTATTATAAAACAAGTTATTGATGGAACATTTGAGTCACATATCACCAAAATCTTAAATACTAGAAAGTTCATAAATATGAGGTACAACATACATGCTTGACACCAACTATCTCAAGATAATGATCAACTCGATATCAACCTTATCTGCAAGGTCATCTTTCCCATAATAGAAGGTAATCATTTTATTCTAATAAGGGTGTTACAAGGTATTGTGAAGCATAGTTATAGGTTTAAGCCATCATAAGAGAAGGTACAGATAGCAAAGCAAAAATTAAGCAATTGCACAAATTTACAAAGATTTGAAAAAGTCATATAACCATCTTTTGTGGTTGATTATATTAATGCGATGGATCATTATTTGTCGAATATGATACATGATCTCCAACTTGTGACATATTATGAAGGTAATATACGTGACTTTAATGCCATGCAATTTGATAGTGGTATAGACATTTTCTCCTTGCATTGAAGCATTACTGCTACCACGAACTTGACATTCTTCCCATTTTTTGCTTTGATTGAGTCAGAGATAACTAATTCTTGGTCAATCTATTTAAGGAATCTACAACAAGAAGTCATCCCCTGTCATCTCTGACAGAACTGGAGTGATCCATGCAGCAATAGTGAAAGAGGAAATTATGTTTCATGCTCCTAAAGCACATCATGCTTATTTTACTATTCATGTGGCGTCCAACTTCATGAGTAAAAATTCAAATGGAAGGAAGAAAAACGAGCTTTGGTCAATGTAATGTATTCCACAATTGAGGAGAATTTTAGGTGGTACATGACACCTTTTTTTTTTTAACAAAAAAAAACATTAATTTCTTATTTGTGTAAAAATAAGAAGTTTTTCTTTTTTTTTTACGAAAGGGGGCCTAAAGGCCCAAAAACACAAACAACTACACAGAAATGAAACTAGAAAATCTGACACCACTCATATCGGCAGTAAGAGCTGGGAGAAGAAAAGCTAGGGGGAGGAGAAGCACGACAGCCCCACTGGCTGACTGAGTGCCTTTTTTTGCAAGGAGATCGGCGCACATGATCTGTTCTCAGAAGACATGATCAACACAAACTTCCCAAGGTTTGGCGAGGAGAGCCTTAATAGCATAGATGATAGAAGTTTGAGCCCTATGCTCAATCGAGCTCTTTTGGATGAACTAGTAAGCACACGTGGAATCTGTTTCTACTATCACCTTGTTTATCCCCAAATTAGAAGCAAGTTTGATCCCACGTAGAGACCCCAAAGCTCTGCCACAGTTATAGTGCATTTTTCCAAATTGAGCATGAATCCTGCGATAACTCGGCCCTAGCTGTTTCAGAAAAGACCACCAGAACTTGCTGTGTTCTCCTGCTCAATACACGAGCCATCCACATTCAACTTCACCCAGCCTTCCTCTGGCGCCATCCAACCTAGAGATTCTTCATTCCTTCTGGACATCAGGAACTTGGCATTCTTGGTTAAGGTGAGTACTTTATCATAATCTTTCGCCAGATTATACACTAGATGAACTAGATTGTTACTTGGAAGGTTTGAGTTATTGAAAATTAGATCGTTTCTACTTTTCCAAGCTGTGTTGCAGGTTGTGACAAAAATGGTGTACTATTTGGTTCCATTTAGCTGTCAAGGGCTCCAAAGATTATTGTCAAGCTAACTCATAAAATCAAGTTAGAAGAAGCGTTGTTGGAAACTCCTGGATACCAAGCTTTTCTAGACACTTGTGATGTAAGGACAATCACACATGACATGGAGCAAGGTTTCAACATTGTTCAGACATGTGATGTTGGAAGGGTCGTCTGTAAGATTTCTCTTAAGTCTGTTCTCATTTATAAGGACAATGTTATGAGAAAGGAGTTTGGTAAATACTTTTAATCTCTAGGGAATTTTCATTTTTCACATTTTAGAGTGAGAAAATTTTTTTATTGTGATTGTTGTTGGCCTGATGCTCTACTTTATACGTAGACTTGATACTAAACAAACTAGTAGGAGAGTATAGCCAACAAATGGTATTTTTTTTGAGGTTGCTCTGAGGTGCTTTAATCACTCTAAAAATCTCCATTATTTCAGTAAGGAGAAATTGGGTTAAGACATTCCATTTCTAATTTTCATTTGACGAAGCATAGGTTGAAATATCATCTTGAACGATCTATTCATGAATCTCTAATGGAGCAACCTCCTTGAGATTGGGGATCCCAGGAATCCAATGCTCTGTCTAGAACTTTGTGTCTTTGTCATCCTCTAGACGCTAGATCAGACCTAGTTTAAAATCATTTCATACCCCAATTATACCCTAACAGGCATTAAAGCTGGTGCCTTTGGGCTGAACACAAGGAATAAGATCATTATCACAGCCATACTTACTCCTAAAAAATTTAACCCATAGGGCTTCTCTTTTATTGACAAGTCCCTAGGCTAGTTTCAAAAGAAAAAGCCTATTGTTCTCTCTAGCTTTTCTAAAACCCAAACTGCCTTTTTTTTAGATTTAGTCATTGATTTTCTTTGTACTCATTAGTTTTTTTTGTAGTCGTTGTTTATTTCCTTTGTACTCGTTAATTCAGTTTCTATGTTATTCAACTTGTTAATTTATGATATGATAATGATAAAATGTAATATGAAGTGTATCATACTAGAAAACCTAAAATAATGTCCATATACATCAAAACAAAGTAGAAAATAAAATCTATACATACATTATAACAAAGCCTAACAACAAAATACATACATAACATCAGACCTTATGCTAAACCTTAAATACAACTATTATCCACCCCTTCCTCGGCTCCGACCATGATCATATCCCTACCCTGCTTTGCCTGCATATATGACCTAGAGTCACTATAAGAAAAATATTGAATACCATCAGATTTAGCATCGGACGTTACCAGCAGATTTACCGTCGGATTTATCGGTGATTACGAGTGAAAATTTGTCCTTCAAAAAATTAACGTTGGATTAGATATTCCGTCACTAAATTCGACGATAGGTAGTGGTGCAAAATTTTATTTTATTTGGGTGAATTTTACCGTCGAATTTTACAGCAAAATTTTCCGACGGTAATGTTTTAATGAAACGCGTCGTTTAGGCAATGACGAATACCTTAATGGCAAATAAATCCACTGGTAAATCTGACAGTAAAATTGGGATAAAATTCAAATGCGAAATCCTTTCTCCTCACTTCTGCAAACTATCTCTCTCTTCTCTTCTCCTCTCTCTCTTCTCTTATCTTCTCCTCTCTCTCGTCTCCGCTGTTCCATTGAAGCTGCCGCCATCGCCACCACCTAGAGCTGCCGCCGCTGCATGTCGTCATCACTGTTGCTGAAGTTGAAGCCGCCACTACTGTTGGTGTCCATTCCCTTTGGAGGTTTTTACCTTGTCGCCGTCACTGCTGCCTCCTATCACCACCACGCTTCCACCATCCTGTAGCTACCATCAAAGGTGAATTTTCTATAGTTTTTTTTATTTTTCAGATTTTTTTGTGAGTTTAGGATTTTATTAGGTATTTTATTAAATTATTGATTAATTTTGTTTAATGAAGTGTGTGATTAGGATTTGTTATGTTAACTTAGTGTAATTAGAAATTAAATAATGTTAGGGTAGGTTATGGTAGGATGAAATTAAGAGTGCTTGAGCTACTAGAAGATTTTATTTGAGTATTAAGAGTGCTTGAACTAATCAAAGATTTTATTTGAATTTAGTGAATGAGTTTTTTTAAATTGCATTCAATTTATATTGTTTATTTTGTCATACCTGTTGTTAATTTGGTCAAGTTAGAATTAAATTTTAACTAATTGCAATATTGAATTTTGTTCATTCCTTGCAAATTAGTTTTTGATGTAGTTTCACCTTGTGAATTTAATAAGTTCTCATTTTTATTAGGATGGTGCTATTTTCTCTAAGATCAATTGGAGTTCGCTTCTTTCGTAGTCTATGCAGTCATATTCTCAGTTGGTCTCTGAATATACTGAATCGTTTAAGTTTTATGTCAGACTTACTTTTTCTAGGATAGAGTTTTATAGCAGAAGTAGGAGAAGATTGCGTAGTGACGCCTTCTCGAAATCCTTGTTTGCTGAAAAATTATAAAGTTATAAGGCGTTGCACACTAGAACGGCTAGGATTTGATATTTTATTAAATGTGTGTTTGTTATAATTTATGCCTGTAGCTAATTGTGAGAAAATGATAATTGGATTTGGTGAATGATTCTAATTATAAAGGAAACTTTGCCAAATTTTCTAAAAATTTTAATAAGTTGCGTTATTGGTTGAATTCTAGGGTTTTTGTTGTAAAATGATTCCCATCCCTCATCTTTGGATGTAGGGATAATGGTGGACGAGGGCTTATAACCTGAGTTCTTTGAGGGGGTTGACGAGTTTGTTGCATATATCTTTAACATGGAACTGTTTAAGCCTCAAGGGGTATCTAGGTGTCTGTGCTATAAGTGTCGACTGATTAAGTGGTTAGGACCTTTGGATATAACACTTCATCTATATCGTAATGGGTTTAAGGATGAGTATTGGATGTGGACAGAACACGAAGAGGTGGGAGAGCAAGAAATTAACTAGTTTGCCTCAAAACGACAAAAGAGATGACGGTTTTATGACGCACCTGTCAACGGGGATGCTTGGAAGCACTTTGATCGAGTCCAACCTATATTTGCGAGCGATCCTAGAAACGTTAGATTAGCTTTGTAATCTGACGAGTTTGCAACAAACTCTAATTTCAGTAACGCGTAGTCTTGTTGGTCTATTGTGGTGACTTCTTATAACCTACCTCCTGAAATGTGCATGAAGGACCCATACATATTCCTAACTTGACAAACTTCCAACTGCATGCTACGTTAATATGGACAATTAACAACTTTCCTGTATATGAGATGTTATCAGGTTGGTCCACTCAGGGTAGAATGTCGTGTCCAATTTATATGGAGGATACGAAGATATTTTGGCTGACGAATGAGAGTAAGAATTCGTAGTTTGATTGTCATCGAAGGTTCCTCGATATAGATAATCCTTTTTGGCGCAACAAAGACTCATTTTGGAAAAATAAAACTGAACAAAAAGAGGCACCCGTGAAGTTGAGTGGATTACAATTTTGGCATCGTGTCAGTAGAATCACAAGAATCGTCGATAACGGAATAAGGTTGACACCTTCGAGATATGACATGGAGCATAATTTGACAAAACATAGTAAATTTTAGGAGTTGCCTTATTAGAAAGACAACTTGGTTAATCATTATCTTAACGTGATACACATTTAAAAAAACGTGTTCAATAATATCATGCACACTGTAATGGACGATGAGCGAACAAAAGATAACAATAAGGCAAGGTTAGACTTGGTGAACATTTGCAAGCGGCCAAATCTAAACTTAAAGAGATTTGAGAATGGTCGATGGACTAAACCAAAGATGGTGTTCACTCTAACAAAGGACCAGAGACAAAACTTAGCATTAATGATCTCAAAACATCTTACAGGGTAGGCTTGTTGAGTTGAAGAGTCATGATTGTCATGTCTTTATGGAGTCATTGTTCTGTCGCGTTCAGAGAATTTCTTACCAACATCTGAAAACCCCTCACAGAAATAAGTGAGAGTTATGGCTGCAAAATTTAGCATTAATGATCTCATAGTTATGATGAAGAACATTCTCATCATACTTTGTAAGTTAGGGAGGATATTCCCTCCAGGATTTTTTTATGTTATGGAACACTTAGCCATCCACCTGCCATACGAAGTAAGAGTATGTGAGCCAGTTCAATTTAGGTGGATGTATCCTCTCTTGGATCCTTCAAGCACCATGAAAAACAGAGCTCAGATCGAGGAAAGCATCTGTAAAGCATTCCTAGCTACAGAAACATCTGCATTTTGCTCCTTCTATTTTAAGTCTCATGTTGAGTCACGTAGAACAAGAGTTGGAAGGAACGATGAGAAGGAAAAATCTTCGTTAACTGGAACAACCTATCCAATATTTGTTCCAGAAGGAGTTGCAATTGGCGTGGGTAGTGAATATTGGTTACACATCTACATGTGTTGCTTAACTGTGACCAAGTTTTACCCTACCTGAGATGAGTTTTTTAACTCTTTGTAAATATTACAATTAGTAAGATAATAACTTCTTCATCTAATGAAAAATTTTATTACACTAAAATTTTATTATTTTTCATATTATATCATAGGTTATTCCAAAAAACAAATCCTGATACATCAAACAACAATTTTGCATATTGGTTCCGAGAATATGTTAGTGTCTCTTTAACTGACACCATAGATTGGGAATTAGTTGCACATAGTTGGGGTCCAATGAATAAGGATACAAGCTACCCGATATACATTGTTAATGGATATCAGTTCCATTCTTTACAATGGTCGGTAGAAAAGAAAACAGATAACACCGGAGTCTGGATTCATGGGAATGCAGGTAGTGGTCATTCTGATTGGTCTGGTGTGTTGCATAATATAATCCAGTTAGAGTATTTTTGTCACACTACAGATAAAGTGTGCGTGTTTAAATATGAATAGTATGATCCAAGTTCACGACAGAAAACACAAAAAAACAAGGACTACAATATTTTTGAAGTAAATGTAACAAGAAAATATAGGCACTACGATTCTTTTATTCTATCTCAAAATGTACGACGGATATACTATTTGTCTTATTCGGGATCATGCAAGTCTAGTTGGGTTATTGTGGTTAAGATTAAGCTAAGAGATTGCATCGAGTCTGATGGGACAGAGGGTCAGCAACCTTACCAAATTGATGACCCAATTTCTTCAAAAATGGTGGTTGACACCAATGATCCGATCACCCTTAGGTCGGTTGTTACGGAAGCTGACATCATTGACCTTAGGGTAGATGACGACACACTACCACTAGAGGATGACGATCTTCAAGAAGAATAGGGGGGTCGATGGAGATGAAGAAGAAGAAGATGATGAGTTTGATGATCGAAAAATTAACTCAGAAGATGAGGATGATGAACCAGAGAAAGAAGTTGATGAATCTGAATAAGGTTTACCTAAATATAGTTTAACTAGCTTGTTGTATGTTTAAATCTTATTTTAGTCAGATCATATAATTACAACGCATGCTAGCCTTAGTTCTATCTTATGTATTTCTTTTGTGTTTTTATTCTGTATGTTTGATCTTTCACATCATATATAAAATCACTTTTTTCAGGTAAGTTACTAATTTATACTTTATTTATTGGAAGTTATGTTTTACTTATTGGGAGTTGACTATCGATTATTAACTTTCGGGGTCCATTATATATTAAAGAAGAAAATAAAAAAAATTACTTTTTCGTTAGATTTACGTTGGAATTTTTCCAACGGTAACAATTTTCCATATTTAAAAAAAAAAAATCGGCGCTACCTTGGAAAATTCCGACAATAATCAGGCGTGAAGTTTCAACGTTTGGCGCCAAATTTACTGTCGAAAAATTTCGACGGTAAGTGGTATCAAATTGCCATTACTTAAACCTCGTATTCCGTTAGTAATTCCGCTGCAAATTATCGTTGGACGAAAATTCTACCGATAAGTATTTATCGGCGAGGTTTATATCATCGGATACAATCCGACGCAAAATTCAATGGTAATCAATTTACCGGTGGATTATTTTCATTATATTCCGTTGGTATTCAGTATTTTTCATGTAGTAAGTCCGCATGGAGGTATGTGTGTGTCTTGCGCTTTGTGGGTTATTGTGGCTATGGTGGCTGTAAGGGGTTTAGGGGTTCTTTCTGTGGTGGATCTAGCTGTGGGTGCGTGAAAATAAGAAAGAGAACTAAGTTCACATCTATCAGTTGGTATTTGGAAGACAAAAAAATGACTCGAATACTCAAGTAGCATTACCAGAAATGTGCTAATTATTGTTAGATTTACAGCTAGATTATTCTGACAGCCATTACAATCAAATTTAGCATGGGAATATCCAATGGTAACTAATAAAATTTGTTTTTGGCAAATTATTATCGTTAGGTTGCATTTTCTGACATTAAAGACGACACAAAATTATGGCACAAAACATACCATCATACATGGTAACATGTTTACGTCGATGATTTCTTTAAATATAATCCAACAGTAAATCTGATGGTAAAAATAATTTGCCTAGACATTTCATAAAACATCGAACAATAATTCTGATAGTAATTAGCATTTCTTGTAATGTGATGTATAGGCATCCTAGTCTAATTGCATGGTATGTTACACAGAAAAAGTACTATTAATTATGATGAAAATGAAAAAATTTTAGCAAATCGAATGAATTAATAATACTCAATTTGATTTTTGAAATTTAAAATTTGCTTCAAATTGACCTTTAAATTTCAATTAACCTAAATTGGACCTCTAAATTTACAATCATAACTCAAATTAGTCTCTAAGTTTATCTATGTTAATAACATGTTGATTTGACATGTTAATTTATCACGTTAGATAAAACAAAATATCTCATTTTATATTGACGCCCAATCTTTAACTAAATAATGTTATTTTATAAGAATAAAAGTTAAAACATATTTTATTTTAACGGTTAATTTTAGTCTGATCTCAAATTTTAAAAGTTAGATTAAGTATTAACTTCAAATTAAATTGATCAGCATTGCACATATTCAATAAAGAAGTATTACAAATTATTTTATAAAAATTTTGGGGGCATGAAAATCTCGATTGCAGTTGTGCCAACTGGCTCTCCATTCCTGGATAGATTGTAGATAATATGCGATGTATGTCCTAATAGATGATTGTGAACTCATCTCTATCTTGTTATGTGAAAACTGAAAAATGTGTATTTTAGGGCCTCTCTAACATGGTGGAAATCTACCTCAGCTCCTTCGAATAAGGCAATAATGCATCAAGTAGTGACTGCTTAAAGAAATTCCTATTTTTCCTTGAAAAAATATATAAGACCCTTTGATTTCGTTGAAAATTAAATAAACAATATATTATATAAATTTCAAAATAAAAACTAAAATCACATTCACATAAAAATCATCCGTGCTAACGTAAATTATTTAAACTAAATAAATTAAAACTAACTAAAATTAACATGCATATAAATTTTATCGCCAAAAAGCAATAGCTCAAATGGCATAGTCTCCCTATATTCAATTAAGAGGTTGCGAGTTCGAGTCTCCATATCTTTGGTAAAAAAAAAATGCATATAAATTTTATCAAATTCATCAAATAAATTTCT
>NC_029791.2:124780908-124781411 GCF_000816755.2 Arachis ipaensis | reverse complement strand
ATCATAAATATAATATATTCTTAATTGTTAATCTATGCAATGAATCAAGTTTTTGTTTGTCTTAATACTATGCAACAATATTTTCAATCTACCCTAACGAAATAAAAAGAACTTGCAAAAAGTTTAACATATTTTAAAATTTATTTTCCATCTACCAAAGTGTATCCACATTCATAAATCCTCATTATGTCACTAATATAAATATTTTATATCTACAATGCATAATAATAAACACAGATTTTCTAATAACAAATAATAATAGCTAAAGTAAAATTAATTAAAATACAAATTATTTAATTGCACTAAATAAAAAATCATAATATATATAGTATTAGCTTATCATTATATCTTAATATATGCCATCCATATACTCTAAATAGAGTGATATAACATCTAAGAGTTTAAATTTGCACTGTAATAAAAATAATTTAATTGCAAATATTTAGTGAAAATAAGGTAACGACGACTACGACTTATTTAACTTATAATTTTGTGATAATTAT
>NC_029791.2:124773261-124780657 GCF_000816755.2 Arachis ipaensis | reverse complement strand
ATAAAACATAAGATGATTAATGTCTAATTTTCGATAAATATATTATCAGCTATTTTTATTGCCGCTAAAAGTAAAATAAATAGTCGCTAAAAGTGATAAATTGATAGTGTAAAACTAATATTTTACTATAGTCGTTCAATCACATCTCTTCTTTTAGATGATTATTTATCTAATCAATGTAAAAAATAATTATTTTTATTGATATAACGTTATATAATAAATATACGCTTAAAGCTACTTTACACTTAAAATGCATCAATATTAAATTCAATATCTAATTTGTACATTAAAAAAAAAAGCAAAGAAGGCTAAAGAGAACTAGTCTGATCTAACTTATTAGTAAAAGTTTACGGCAGCAACTTTTGTATTTTTTGGCCAGCACTTAACCATTAAATAAAAGTGAGTGATCTCCCACCATTAGATGTAATCTCACACCATTAAAAATACTATTGATAGTCAATTAATGGTATTATAAAACACCAAAATTGCTGGCTCCCTAGCATTCTTCAATTTATTATTTTCGGTCAATAATTAATCAGCAATATTTAAAATTGTAGACTAAAAATATGTTCTCTTATTAAACTAAATTTTCTTGAATTTTTTTTCAAAATAAAAAAGTGGGTTTCTTCCAATTAACACCTAGTAAAATCTAAAGACAACAATTAGGGTATGAACATGAGAGCAACGTATAATGAAACTTATTTCATATTGTCTTATATTTCATTCAGTATGAGAAGAATTTGTATTCAAGACAATATACTAAACAGAATAATGAATATACAAATTAAAGTATATTTTCCATACAATATATATTACCCTTGCCAGGGTGGTTGCTTTTGATTTTGGTTGCCATACGAAGAAGAATCCAAATGATGATGATGAAGACCAGATATATTGAAAATATCTCTCTGAGAAAACACCCCAATCCCCAAAAAATCTCTAGTCTCATCGTTGACACCACCGCCACCGCCACCGCCACCGCCACCGCCGCGGGATCCCGCGGATCTTGAAACAAGTTCATCAAAGTTATTACTATTATTATCAGCATCTTCTCTCGTAGGATGATTCATGATTCCTCTCATTAGAGCCTCCTCAAAGGTACTAGTACCATCCATCATATCATTATGAACAAGAAGAGAAGCTTCTTTTGTGTGCTCATCAGCTTTGTAACTCTCATAAGATGCCAAGAAGCCATGATGATGATGACGAGCAAACATCATCCCTGTCCCTATCTCTTCACGTGAATCCATGTCCAATAATCCAGAAACAGATGATGAAGATGTGGCCATTGACGACAAGGTGCCATACCCCGTGGTGGTGCTTTCAGGCACGTGACCCCGATGGTGATGATGAGCTTGTAGATAGGGTTTACCCAGCGACACCGTTGCACCTATTTCTGATGCCTTTTGTAACAATGCAGTAGCAGACATGAGATTATGAGAAGAAGAATAAGATGAAGCCATGCCTTCAAATAATAAAGCATTATTATTAGGTGGCAACATAGTAATATTAGGGTTAGGGTTTTCATGGTGGATCATTGTAGAAAGCAGCGACGTCGACGGCGGCGGCGGCGAGGAGAATAATAATGTTGAATTATTATTATTATTATTATTATTATTGTTATGAACTACTCTTCCATGGCTTCCTTCTCCTCCAACCGAGGTTGAGTAAGACAACCATAATGGACGATTTTCTGATCTTAAATTAACTTCTTGCAATTCCTTCTTCACTGATGATGATGGGTTGAACAAGGTTGTGATTGCTTTCGTACTCTCTTGTGCTAGAGCATCACAGAATGCCCTGTGAGCGATGAAACTATCCCTCCTACAACCACACAAAAAAAGTGAAAGAAGAAAAAACAAAAAAATACACAGAAAAGCACGTATAAATAAGATGGAAACTCAGCTGCAGTGGACTTCACGTGAAGTTGATATCTGAGAGCTGTTAAATGATTTGACTGATTTGACTACATTTTCATCTTACGGCTCTCAGGTATCAACTTCATGTGAAGTCGACTTCACCTGAGTTTTTATCTATAAATAATGGGGGAAACTCAGGTGCAGTCCACTTCACGTGAAATTAATATCTGAGAGCCGTTAGATGATTTGACTAAATTTTTATCTAACGACTTTCAGATATCAACTTCACGTGAAGCCAATTTTACCTGAGTTTTACCATAAATAATAATAATAACCTTCAACGTATAATTATTCACAACATTGCATAAATAATGATTAACCATATTTAAGTGCTCTTTTGACGCATACACTCTTTTTGTCATCTTTTTAGCACATTTCTTTGTTTTACTCGGAGACATATAGGATAAGATAAGTAACAATGGAAGGTTTATATTACAAGCACTTTTCAATTTACCATTAGAACATGTGAGCACTATTAGCTATTACATACATTAAATTAGCTTATTAATTCGTTTAAGTAAGTGTAGATTTAAATCTCTACACTTATTTATATAGCATCTCATTTACCGATGACAAACTGTTAAATAAAGTTCGTGCTGAATCAGAAGATACCGTGAAAAACCAAAATATAATAATAAGTATAGTTTTGATGGTACCTAGAAAAAATGGTTCCGCAGTCACATTTGTACTCTCGGGTGCCACAGATTTTGGAGTGAGCTTTCCAATCTGAATGAACGGCGTAGCGCTTGGAGCACCTGTCACACTTCCACTTCTTCTCGCCGTGCTTTCTGCAGAAGTGCTTCTTGATTCCGGTGAGGTCGCCGAGTGCCCTTGAGGGGTCATGGTGAACGCAAGTTGGCTCTGGACAAACGTACACCTTCTTCCTTATTATCTCTTTGTTACTTCTTTGCTTTAGCTTCCATGGCAGATTGTGGCCCCTTCTATGAAGCTGCAGATTCTGGTCTCTTTGAAACCCTTTGTTGCAAACATCACAAACGAACCGGTTTGTTGCCAACAGGCTCTTTGGTGATAAGGCTATCACTTCCGCATCAGGGTCTAACAACAACAATTCATAGCAACATATATAGTCAAATCAGTCAAACTATTTAACGATTTTTAACTATTAACTATTACCTGGATGGCCTGGGAGATTTCTCTTCTTCTTTATTGGTAGCGAAGTAGAGGCACTTATCTCACTTGATGCAGATGTCATGTTAGAAAGATATTATATTATGAGAAGATCCCACTTCAGTTTGTAACGCTTTCTTTTCTATGCTTTAAGTTCCATTAACGTAAGCTTAATTGCTTTCAGATAGAGAGAGAGAGAGATGTAATTGCGTGTGTGAAGGTGATGAAGAAGGAATAGAGAGAAAGAGATGATAAGAGAAGGGTGAGATAGAAAGGGACGTGGTTGAAGCTCGCACCCATACAAAACCAAAAACCAAAGCCATCAAAGCCAAAAGACGTGCAATTTCTGTCTTTTCCTTTGTTTCTAGTGTTAGTGTTGAAGTTAGTCTCACATCAAAGAAAATAAGAAATAGTGAGGAGTTTATAAGATGAGAGACTCATTAATTTACTATCTTAAAGTTTTGAGTTGGATGTGATTTCTTCTAATATTATGTTATCTCACTTGATTTTTTTTTCGAAGTCTTGCCACAGCTGGCCCAACACCTAGCTCTTTAATTAATTATTAATAAATGCTGGCCCTTGTCTAAAATTCTTCTCCTTAATAATTGCGTTACATTATGACACTATGATTTTAATTTTCCCCTTCGAACTATACATATGTGTATATTTGAGTGATAGTGATTGATTTGCCGCCGGGCCAACATTCTCTGCTCCTAAAAAGTAGAGATAAAGCTAATTAAGTAGTAAAACACGAGATGATGATGAGATGTTGATTATAAACTTTTAACAGCATATGTTGTAGGGTAAAACTTAAAAGCAAACCTGCTTTTCCTCTCTTATGCACTCACACTTCCAAGAATATATATAGTTTAGTTTCTCATGATGATGATTATTACCACATATGGGTAAAGAAATTATACTTATATGTATCGTCTCAGTTTTTATTTGATTTTCCGTTATACAACTTGAAAGAGTATGACTTTTATTTTAACGCTATTTATTTAGCGTAATATGAATTAAAAAATAAACATTTAAATAAAATACTATTAATTTCTTAAACATAATATATTTATATTATTCAAAATAATCATTCGAGTATCAAAAATAATAAACATCTGATATCCTACTTAATCAAACATTCCTATATTTTCATTGTACACATTATATAGATATTTCATTGACTCTCTATACTTCTTTTTATTTTATTTTTCTTTATATACATTTCAGTCATATATATAATAATGTAAAGGGGATTGGACAATTACTATATCAAGATTCCACAAGTATAAGAATTCAATGAGTTAATACTACTTAGATGGTTGTTTGAAATTATATTTGTGTTTAATTTTGGTACTTAAAGTTTTAATTTATTTAATTTAATATTTATGATTTATGTTAATTTTTAATCTCATTTTTATCATAAAATAATATAATTTTTTTACTTTTTTTTTAATTTTTAACTTTAATAAAATTGTTTAAAATAATATTTGTCAATAGAACCATCTTTATTTTAAAAAATAAGTCACATAATTTGAGCAAATATATGAAATTATAAAATAAAATAAATAAAGTTAATAACTAAAATAAAAAAGAATAAAAACAAAAACAAAAAAGTGTTTGAAAATTCTATAATTATTAATTTTATAATAGTAATCACTCTTTTATTTAATAAAAAAAGAAAAATAAAAATCTTCGGCCCAGCCCGGCCCGGCCCGCCAAAACTCGCTAATTTGACGGTGTGGGTTTGGCGAATTTTTTTAATTTGGCGAGCTCCAAATCCTAGTTAGCGGGTTTAGCAGGTCGGCCCGACGGGTTCAACCCATTTTGTCACCCCTAACTTTAAGTACTAATATAAATATTGTCACTAAATTATAGCTCAATTCCATACTCATCTAAAAGATTACGAATTCGAGTCTTCCTCCTATCTTTAGTTAAAAAAAAGTACTAATATAAATATTAACTCGAATTCAAACTAAATTTAATTTGGACATAGGAAAGCAGTATTTTGGCTTGCATGCATAAGCTAAATAAAGGGTGAGACATACATACAATTAAGTAGTTCTTAATAATCAAACATGTAAATCATTGAGAAATTTTGTGACGCATAGGCCTTTAAAGAAATAATAGTGTCAAATAAGTATTAATGTTTTTTACTATAAATGGATCATATATCCGATATTACAAATTATCAGACATTTATAAGTCAAGTATTTCATTTCACCGTGAATTTATTTAATATTTTTTTCAAGAATCTATAAATTTATTATAATTTTTTAAATTATTTGTTAACTTTAAGTACTTATTACCTGTCTCAAAGTGAGATGTCAGAAATGTGTACATGCCACAGAATAACCCCATAGAAATTTGACAGTAGATAGAAATAACTAAAAATCCTTAAGTGAGTTAAATCTCAATTTGGTCCTGAAATTTGGTCTGATGTTTAGAATGATTTCCACAACGTTGGCTTCAATTAGAACCTCCAAATTTATAATTGTGACTCCAACTTGTCTCTGCGATCATCTCTGTCACCAGAATGTTGATCTAGCACAATCTATTGACATGGTGGACACTACTTAAACGATGGCGCATTGGTTTCGCACGCAAATCTTTTGGAAATCACGTAGTGTAAGGATTTTCTTAATGTTTGAAAACTTATGATCGTTGTAGTGGAAAGAAAGAGAATTTTAACCCACAAAAAACTAAAACGACGTGGTTTCCAAAGGATTTGGACGCGAAACTAATGCGTCGTGGTTTAAGTAGTGTCCACCGTGTTATACAATTGCATCAAATAAGTATTCTGATGACAGAAATGATTGCAGGAACAAGTTGGCTGAAACCACAATTATAAATTTAGGAATTCTAATTGGAACCAACAAAATTATAGAGATTATTCTAAGTACCGAACTAAATTTCAGAAACGATCCGCGCACTTTGAGCGCTATGGACCCAGTTCCGGCTTGCTTCGCATAGGCTACACAAGCCAGGCAAAAGGGAATTTCTTTCTTTTAGTGGCTTTCCCGGTTACAAGGATTGCACCTCGTCAAGGCTTTCTTCTCAACATAATGTTTCACCGTCCTCGAGTCGATCTAGCAGGACAAGTAGTTCGAGTCTGCTTTTCTGAGTCCTGTCATGATCGCGCACTCGACGAAAGAGCTTTACAAGCGGCATTGCCCTTCTTCACTCACGCGATATTGCTGGATCGAAACCAAATTAAGATTTAACTCATCGTTAGGTACTACTTTTACTTGCATGGCAATAAGCAATCAAAGATAGATGATCGTAGCTCAAAAATAATTATATAAGGAAACATATATAGTGGGATATGATTAATTGAGAGAGACAATAAAATATAAAGACTAACTGTCTATCTACATCAATCTCAATAATTATATTATATAAGTGAAGCCAATACAATAATTTATCCACTTTATTATAAGGGGTAATGGGGTCCTCAGGCACCGAAAGCCTTAGAAGGAAAGGCCATATGAAGTTGTGAACTCTCTTTAATTTGAACGTTGTATTACATGCTGCTCTATGCTTGGTTTGCCGGTGTGGTGTCCCCTTACTCATCATGATAAATCCGACCGGATCAAAATATCATCACAATTTGACAATATTTTGCATTCATCTAAAACAAGATTTTAATTTCAATACTATATTTGGGTTGGACCCAATTGAATTTCAAGCCCATCGACTAAAACAATTTTCATGGTATGGTTTTACGAAATACCCATTTATGGGCCTATGCCCTGTAAGGGATAGAGGCACTATAGATGCTGATTTGCTAATTGACTTTTCTACATCTACCTCAAAATGAATAAGGTGACTAGAGCTGTCAATGGGTAGGGTAGGGTATTCTACCTTAATTCTATCTGTCAATTGAAAATTTTATTAAAATTATATCCTGCTCTATTTGCGAGTTAAGAATCTCTTAATTATAATCTTATCCGCATCTTAAAGTTCTAAACTCTACCCTACTTTACCCTACCCGTAAAAATATAAAATTTTTTTAAAGTAAATATAAAATTCAATCATTTCAAATTTTATACATATTAATAACATAAAAAATAAAAAACTAATGCTCTAAATTATTAAATTAACTAATTAATTTAGTGGTTGTTCACTTATGTGTAATATATGAGGTGCGGGTAGGGCAGGGTAGGGTAAGGTACACCCTAAACACGTACCCTACCCTACCCGAATGAGTTGGATCGGATTGGATACCCGCGGGTAGGGTATGAATTACCAGCCCTAAGGTGAGTGTTTTTATCAAAATATATTTATACGAAGATAATATTATAAATTATTAAATAATTATAAAGATATTTTTATAAAATAACTATCAATAA
>NC_029791.2:124757698-124773226 GCF_000816755.2 Arachis ipaensis | reverse complement strand
AAAAAAAAAAAAAACAAATAAATATAGTTTAGTTTAAAATTCAACTAAGTTTGAGAAATTTGAGAGTTACCTAAAAAAAAATTCTTCTTTTTTTATGTTTATGTGATGAGCATGTGTGACTAAAAACAACTGTTAATAATTTAATCAATTAATTTAATCCACTATTGAAGAGATTAAGTATATTATACTATCTCCCTCTATTATTAGACAGAACTGAATTATTAAACAAATAAACAAATGAAGGGTTTGCTATCAATATCATCACTTCAATAATCGGATTGGTTTAGCGTAGGCCTCACTTCTAATTTTTAATCATTATCCTTAATCAATTATACATTAGATTATTATATAGTCAAGATTCAAGAACACAACTTGAGTCATACAATTCTAAATTAAATATCTGTTATAGGCACCAATACAAGAAGGAGAAAATCTAATATTATCATCATGGAGATATCTGCAACACTAGTATTAGTGTTACTTGCCTTATTTACTTTTCTGCAAAACGTTGCTAATGGATTTGATTCATGGCCACACACTAACACTATCAATCCTTTCAAGTACAGGGTACCTGAAAACCCGCCTTATCGAACTTCTTATCACTTTCAGCCTCCACAAAATTGGATGAACGGTATTACACACCCCCATTAAGCTTAGAAACATGTATCTCTGTTAATTATTTATTTTCAGTTTCATTGACTAATCCTTTTCCTATATGGTTTTTCAAGTTTCACTGAAGAAAATTTGATCATGGATGTCTTCATGATGCAGATCCTAATGGTAAGCCTCTGAATATATAAAAGGCTATGTTTTAGTTAGTATGTTTAGTATAGAAAATATAGAAATATGAGACAAAGATAAGATAATAAAATTGTGTTTGTCCTTGTTCTGTTATCTCTAAATTATGGATGGAGAAAAAATTTGACAAATTTTGTTTTAGGGTAAGGATATTTTGCCCTTTTGTCAAGACTGTCCCGTTTTGCTCTTTTCAATTTGAGATTTTGCTAATGACCCATAATATGAAATAGAGTAAAGTATCGTTTTTGTCCCAACTTTTGGGATAAGTCCTATTTGTGTCCCTAACGTTTAAATCGTCCTATTTGTATCCTTAATGTTTATAAAAGTGATTCAATGTTATCCTACTATCAATTATACTAACAAATCAGATTATATTTTTCAATTATTCTCACTTGGATGTATTCATTCTCAATTAGGTCTCACTTAAATGTGTTCGATTTTAATATTATACCCACTATTTGTGTTTAGATTCAATTATGTTCTTAGAAAAGTGAATTATGTAAATGTTGCAGGAATTAGTTTCAACATTTGATGAGCTATCTTTCGGAGTAGATCATCAATTCTATTCCAGACATTTGTATTCTAACTTCAAGAAGAGATTTTTAAAACTCAAATTAAAGCGCTCATGATGTGTAATTGACGGTAGGATAACATTGAATCACTTTTACAAACGTTAGAGATACAAATAAGACGATTTAAACGTTAGGGACACAAATAGGATTTACCCTGCGACAAAAACGATACTTTACTCTATGAAATAAAGCTATACAAGTATTGTTTCAGTGGAATGTGAAGTACAGGTTTAGAACTACTTGTTTCAATGAGATCCAAAAAGTATGATCAGGTGACTTATTTTGATGTATCTGTGACAGGACCAATGTATTACAAAGGAGTTTACCACCTTTTCTACCAACATAACCCTAGTGCAGCAACTTTTGGTGATGGAATAGTATGGGGCCATTCAGTGTCCTATGATCTCATCAATTGGATTCACCTAAACAATGCTATTGAACCAAGTGAGGCATATGATATCATTAGTTGTTGGTCTGGTTCAGCCACAATCCTCTTAGATGGAAAACCTGTTATCATGTATACTGGTATTGATCATAACAGGCACCAAGTTCAGAATTTGGCTATGCCAAAGAACTTATCAGACCCTTTTTTAAGGGAGTGGGTGAAACACACTCAGAACCCTGTGATAATTCCTAGTGAGGTTGCTGAAGTGGACAATTTTAGAGATCCATCAACTGCTTGGCATGGAAAGGATGGTAAATGGAGAATAATCATTGGTGCTCAAAAGGGTGATCAAGGGAGGGCAATTTTGTACCAAAGTGAGGATTTTGTTAATTGGAAATTAGAAGATGCTAATCCTTTTTATGCAACAGATAATACTGGAGTATGTGAATGCCCGGATTTTTATCCAGTGTCCATCAATGGGACTAATGGGGTTGATTCATCTGTCGAAAGTTCGAGTGTTAGGCATGTCGCGAAGGTAGGCTACCTAAGAATGGCACATGACTACTATTTTGTGGGAAAATATCTCTCTGATGAAGAGAGGTTTATTGCTGATGCTAAATTTACAGGAACTAGTTTGGACTTGAGGTATGACTATGGTAAATTCTATGCTTCCAAATCATTCTTTGACTATGCTAAAAACAGGAGAATATTGTGGGGTTGGGTAAATGAATCCGACAGCGAAAAAGATGATATTGACAAAGGCTGGGCTGGTGTACAGGTATCCTTTTCCATGATATGCATTTTGCTCTTGCTCCTAATGAAACAGCATCATTGAACATTGTTCATATCCTAAAGTAGAAATCATTAAGATATGGAGGATCATAGTTTGATGTATCATGTATGCAGTCAATTCCAAGACAAGTTTGGCTTGATAACAAAAGTGGGAACCGATTAGTACAGTGGCCAATCGAAGAAGTCGAAAAACTGCGAAGCAAGAACATCAGTATTAATGGAGAGAAACTCGGAGGTGGATCAATACTTGAAGTATCAGGTATCACTGCATCACAAGTAAGTGAAAAATGTAAAATCAAAGTGTCTTTTCTTCTCAGATTTTCCTCCAAGTGACTACTAAAGTTGTGTGTTAACCAGGCTGATATAGAGGTATTGTTTGAGATTCCTGAACTAGAAAATGCTGAATCCTTTGATCTCAGTGGTGTTGATCCTCAACTACTCTGTAGTAATGCACCAAGGAGTGGCATAATAGGGCCATTTGGTTTATTAGCTTTAGCTTCAAAAGACTTAAGAGAGCATACTGCAATTTCTTTTAGAGTATACAAAACATCCAATAAATATGTAGGCCTAATGTGCAGTGATCAAAGCAGGTTAGGTTGCTTCTTTGAGTATCCCCCTAATTCAATATTTTTGGTTCATATAATATATTTTAGGATTGAATTTGTTTACAACTTCACAGGTCCTCACTGCAGAATGGCCTTGATAAAACAACATATGGAACTTTCTTTGATGTAGATTCTAATCCCAGAACAATTTCACTTAGAAGCTTGGTATATTGGTTCCTTGTGATTAACTTTCTCCTTGTTTCATCTTGTTAATCTGATATAGTACTTGTTGTTATTGTGCAGATTGACCACTCTATTATTGAGAGTTTTGGGGAAGGTGGAAGAGTTTGTATGAGTAGTAGAGTTTATCCAAAGCTAGCTACTGGCAATGAGGCACATCTCTATGTGTTTAACAATGGAACAATGAGTATACTGATCTCAAAATTGAATGCCTGGTGCATGAAGGAAGCTGAGATTGGACACGTGAAAAATATGAGCTATAAAACTTGTTAGTGTTGTGACACGGATAGATAAGGATGATGAATGTCCATTTATGAGTAGCACTTTTTCCTTACGTTGAAGGAAATAAATTCTTAGAATGAAGAAGTTTGAAAAGTAAATTTTATGTGCCTATAAATACATGTACTAATGCAAAGGGAATACACAACAAAAGTAATAAGACATCTTTTTCTCTCTAATTATATTTTTTTATTTTATTTGTTATCTCTTCCTTATATATTTATTTAGTTATTTTATAACACGTTATCAGCACGAAGCTCTAACGAAATTTTAGGAAGACTCCAGGTAACAAATTTTTATTATGTCGAAACTCTCTCATCTTGAATATAATGCTTTTGATATATTTGGAAACAATTATTTACCATGGATACTAGATGCTAAAATCCATCTTGATTCAATGGATCTTGAAGATACCATTAAAGCTGAAAATAATACATCCCAGAAAGATATAGCCAAAGCCATAATTTTCTTTCGTCGTCATCTTGACGTATGATTGAAAAATGAATATCTCACATTAAAAGATCCTGCAGATCTGTGGAAAGACCTTGAAGAAAGAACAATCATCAAAAGACGGTGATATCTCCTCAAACCCGATATGTTAGAGAAAATTTTATTGACCTTCCATGCCTCGAATGTGCTCCTGCAGTAGCAATCGAGAAAAAGGATTTAAAAATTTTTTTTTTGAGCTAATTTCTTGCTTTCTTGTTGTTGAACGCAACACTGAGTTGCCTCTTAAGAAATCATGAAGCGTGCCCAGTTGGCGCTGCCCCATTTCCTAAAGCAAATGCGGCAAATTATAACCCCAGAAGAGGTAAATGACAAGATTTTGATAACAAGAAAAATTATGGAAGGAAAAGAAATTATGTTCACAAGAAAATATCTCACCAAAAGTGGGATAAAGAAAGAAACAATGGGCAAAGTATATCAATTGAGGATAAATGCTTCCGTTGTGGTGGAAAGGGGCCATTGGTCACGTACCTGTCGTACCCCAAGGTATCTAGTTGATCCTTATCAAGTATTTTTGAAAAAGGATGACAAAGGAAATGAAACAAATTTTGTTTCAAATGATGAAAATTTCACCACTCATTATGATGTATCTAATTTCTTTAAAGATTCTGAAGGAAATATTGGCTATTTGATCAATGATGTATTATTTCCTTTAGGATCCTCAAAGAAATTAGATACATCATAATGAGTGGTGGAATTTTCATCATTTGAAACAAAATTTATTTCCTTTCCTTTGTCATCATTTTTCAATGATGCTTGATAAAGATCAACTAGGTGCCTTTGGGTACGACAAGTACGTGACCAATGGTCCTTTCCATCACAACGGAAGCATTTATCCTCAATTGATTTACATTTTCCATTGTTTTTTCTTTATCCCACTTCTGGTGAGATCCTTTCTTGTGAATATAATTCTTCTTCCTTCCATAATTTTTTTTATTACCAAAATTTTGCCATTTACCTCTTCCGGGGTTATGATTTGCCACATTTGCTTCAGGAAATGGGGTGGCACCAGCTGGGCGTGCTTCATGATTTTTTAAGAGTAACTCATTGTTGCGCTCAGCAATAAAAAGGCAAGAAATTAGCTCAAAATATTTTTTAAATCCTTTTTCTCGATACTGCTGCTGTAGGAGCACATTCGAGGCATGGAAGGTTGAAAAAATTTTCTCTAACATATCAGGCTTGAGGAAGTATTATCGTCTTTTAATGATTGTATCTTTTTTCAAGGTCTTTCCACATATTTGTAGGATCTTTTAATGTGAGATATTCATTTTTCAATCATACGTCAAGATGAGGACGAAAGAAAATCATGGTTTTTGGTTATATTCTTTTGAGATGTATTATTTTCAGCCTTAATAGTATCTTCAAGATCCATTGAATCAAGATGGATTTCAAAATCTAATATCCATGATAAATAATTGTTTCCAGATATATCAAGATCATTGAATTCAAGATGAGAGAGTTTCGACATAATAAAAATTTGTTACCTGGAGTCTTCCTAAAATTTGATCAGAGTCTCGTACTGATAACGTATTGTAAAACAATTAAATAAATATGGATAAGGTAATATAAAATAAATAAAGAAGTATAATTAGCTAATTCTAGTAGTAGTATTTACCACAATTATTATCTCAATATAATAGAGATCATTAATATATTTACTAATATTATATATTGTAAATTTGTAATGTATATATATATAAAGAAAGAAAAAGAAGTATTGCAACGTAAAAAAGAGAGAGAATTGTTTATTGCTCTATGTTTACCTAAGGTTTAGCCTCCTATTTATAGGTATACAAAAAGTAACATTTTCAACCTTCATTAAATTCATTATCTCTTAAAAATGGACATCCACCTATTCAATCTTATCACAACAAAAATCACTATTAATATTTATACTTTGTGAATATTATGGTACCTAAAAGATAATGACTATTTTTTAAAAAAGATTAAAAATAATATTTAATTTAAAAAATATAACAATAAATAATTTTTAAAAAATTAAAATTTACTATAAAAAAATAAATTAGATAAAATTTAAACAATAATTAATAGACACCATAAAATTAGCCTAATTCATTCAAGGACCAACTCCTGTCACAGGGTTCTGAAAAACTCTGCTATTTCGTTCCAGCCAAATGTTCCAGACAACTGCAAAGAATCCTACCAACCACTTCTTTTGTTTAGAGTTACCACCAGGCACTTCTTTTGTTCTTAATAGCTTCTTTTTTTCTTTTTACCCCCTCTAGCAACTTTACCTTGTTTCATTTAAAAAAAAACTTTACCTTATTTGCATTTTTGTTGACATACTATTTTGGTTGCTTGAGAGACTACTTTAAACGTTTATGTGATGTTTGAAAACAAAATGAAGAATGGTGGATGATGTCATCTTGTAGATGCCCTGTGAATGAATCTGTTGTATGACTATTTGGAACTTGTATTCCATGATGGTGTTTGTTCCAAGTTCCCAACATTTTTGCACCTCCCGTCTTTGTGGTGCTATCAAGGTTAACTAGTTCCAATTAAATGCCTCTTTATTTCCCTAACTTTATTAGGTGTTTCCATTTTCCAGTCCTTTAGGTTAGATTTTTCTTGAAATGCATGATATCAGATAGATGCTTCTGCATTCCTTGCTGCCTTCATGTTATTGAGACTAGTACTGAGACAGCTGCAAGTACTCAATGGCCAGAAAATTTGTTTGTTTCTGCTGGGACTAAGAGTAATACCAGTTTACAAATTCATCTATGGGCATGGGTGTGAGTGCAAGTGCAAGTTTGTAAAAGCATCAAATTATGAAAACCACAAAGAACATGTATTGGCAAAATAAGATAACTACAGTTAATATTTTTCAATAGAACAATATATTGATCAACACGTTTTGCAATAGGAGTTAGGTCTTGATGCCAAGTATAGGAGTTAGGGACTTACATAACTTAGATACACACGGATTGATTCATTATTCATTTCGTTTAATGTTTGATTCGAATGGTTGGGATTTCTCGGCTCCCTAAGAGAATTTCCTTTTGGAGAAGGATAATTTGTGTGCTTTCAATTATCTAATTATCTGCAACTTTTTTTTTCCCTTCCAGTTATTATTTAGCTGCAGCATAGTCAATATAGTGTTTCAGCATAATTCGAGATTAGTTAAGTAGATTGTTTCAGGATCACCAGTTACTTTTTTAAGATGAAAGTAATTTGATTCGTCACTCTGCTTTTTCTCTCTCCCCATCAACCACCACCACAAAAAATCTAACAGATGCAAAGAGGAGCATCATTTTTAGATTCCAAAACATCTATAGATTTATAGATCACGATTAAAGGGAGTGAATGGAACTGATGAATTCTGAGCTGGGCATCTGATTTCATTGTTCAGAAGGAAAATATTCTATCTCTGGAGGATTTTATGTGAAGTTTCATTGAAGTTGCTGACTGAAGAATATGGGAATTCTTTCTGGCCAAATGCACTTTGCTGATAGTGGTCTATAGTATAATAACAGCAGTATCTTTACCACAAAAAGAATAGAAAGGATTTAAGCATTTATTCTCATTTAAGCTGATGCTTTAGTAAAGATGCGACATACGTACAACAAAGTTCCTCGCATAAGATGTGACTCATGCAGCCATTATTATTGTGTATTTAGTGTCCTAACCTAAGACATGACATGATTATTTGGAAGATAATTAAGTCTAAAGTTGCTAATCCAGCTATTCCACACTTGAACAGTGACCCCAAGGTTAGTTAATAAATTGCCAAAAAGCAATCATAAGAACCCTTGAAATCTACTTTTGGTTGTGTTGCTTTGCTATTCCCTGTTTCCTTTTCCTCCTTGTTCTTTTTTAACCATGAGTGATTAAGACAAAGGTGATCACAGCTTGGTGCCAGACCATATTTTCCGTGTAAATTGTAAAATAATGAGGATTTCTTGTCGTGAGATGATAGATGGTATTTTTGGAAAATAAAATTCACACCAACTTACCTTTCTTTGCCCTTATTGAAGTATAATATGCAATATTAAAGAAGATAGTGTATAGCATAGTGTATAGAAACATGCAACATTCGAGTGGAAAGTTATGTTTCTGTAACAGAATGTTATAGTTAATGTAAGAATCTTGATAAATTGTTTCTTCAACAGGATCTATACAGGTGCATGTTAAGAGGTGGAAACTCTCATGACAGTACTATCTTCTCCGGTGCATCTGCCAATTTTGTCGCTGGTGCTGCGGCCGGTTGTACAGCACTTATCTTAGTCTACCCCCTTGACATTGCACATACCCGCCTTGCTGCTGACATCGGAAGGAAAGAGGCACGTCAGTTTCGTGGCATCTACCATTTCCTGGCTACCATATTCGAAAAGGACGGGATCCGGGGGATTTACAGGGGCCTTCCTGCATCCCTACAAGGGATGGTGGTCCACAGGGGCCTTTACTTTGGAGGCTTTGATACAATAAAAGAGATTCTATCCGAAGAAGAATCCAAGCCGGAGATTGCTCTGTGGAAGCGCTGGTTGGTAGCTCAGGCAGTCACAACCTCGGCAGGGTTGATATCTTACCCATTAGACACGGTCCGCAGGAGGATGATGATGCAGTCGGGGATGGAACGGCCGGTGTACCACAGCACCCTGGATTGCTGGAGGAAGATCTATAGGACAGAGGGGTTGGCTTCATTCTACCGCGGCACGGTTTCAAATGTGTTTAGAAGCACAGGTGCTGCAGCTATCTTAGTCTTGTATGATGAGGTTAAGAAATTCATGAATTGGGGGCGATTGTAACACCACCAACTTACCAACGTTCATTGATTTCATTGACACCTAGGACTAATTGCATTATTGCATCAAATTTGGTAGACACTTAAATGAGGATTAGGATTAATTTTTGTAAAGTTCAAGTGAGCTCAATTACAGTTCATTTGTTATGATGTGTCTCCATTCTTCACTGGCATTCCAACAACAATGCCATGTTGCTCATATGGCTCTGATATACCAATTTTTCCTTTGTATAATTTTTCAATTACACAAAGTAATAATAATATAAATATAAGAGATATGAGGAGGAGTTGTGATTGGCAAGAAAGAAAAGAAAAGCGCTTGCCCTTTTTCTGTTTAAACTTTAAATATATGTACTTGTTATTTTTCTGGTTGTTTTCAATGTTTCAAGTTTCTACAAGTGAGGACCCTACTGCCACAGCGTTGTCTCGTGCTGCTACAGAGCACAAGTGCGAACCCAAAGCGACAAGAAGCCCCTAAAGGCTATGAAAAACTAGCATAACATATCCTAAAAAAATCAGTAATTATTATGTGGAATAAATGACCATTTGTATCCATGAGAGATGAAAACGCTGACATTTGTACCCATGATAGCTCGAAACTAAACTTATACCCATGATAGATGCTGTCCGTGTGACAAAAGTGCCCTGGCTTGGATCTGAGCTTGGTTCGTGGGTTTCCGAACCTACGTGGCACTCCCACCCCCCAAAGTCATATCTGACGTGGATGTGAACGTTGATTATCAAAAGGAAGTGGAAAAAGAAATGTCAGTTCCCGCGAGAATCAGTGGTGCCTTAGGAGAGGTTCGTCGTCGCCGTTGGTCCATTCGAAGCCGGAGAAGACGACTAGAGTACGCCGAATCGAGTAGCGAGGAGAGCCTTTTACCATTCCTTTCGTATTCGACATCGAGGTGGTCACTCCCTTTGAAGAATTACACAGGTATGTCGTTTCCCACCAAT
The DNA here is from genome assembly GCF_000816755.2 of Arachis ipaensis. Lineage (NCBI taxonomy): Eukaryota > Viridiplantae > Streptophyta > Magnoliopsida > Fabales > Fabaceae > Arachis > Arachis ipaensis. The sequence goes on along the minus strand of NC_029791.2, from coordinate 124,763,389 downwards.
GAATAATTTCATATGTCGTTGCAAGTAGTTAGACAAACGTTGCTACCTAATGAAACCGTATGAGTTACTGTATTTCCTTCAGAATTAATAGAGAGTAGTTTGTTTAGGGTTTGTGTTAGCATCAGTTACAGAGAATGTGTGTTTATTGGTTTGTTAAATTTTACTTCCAGGGATGGCCACCATCCACATAACTCTGTCCATTCATCATAGAGGAAGGTTTGAGAGAGAGCCAGTTGGTAAGGTTAGCTACATTGGTGGAGAAGTGACGGAGATAGAGAGGATAAACGTTGATACCCTCAATGGTTTTTTCATCTCTGACTTGCTGAAGGACATTGGATATACGTCAATTTCTGAGTTTTACTGGCTAGAACCTGGGAAGGAGCTTGATGATGGGTTGAGGTTGCTAAGGGTTGATATGGATGTAGTTAGAATGTATGAGGCAGTCATGAATAATGAAAACAAAATTAATGTGTATACAGAGCATCCCGTGGATCAGCTAGTGGTAGTTGAGGATAAGGAATTGACTCCATCAAAGGGGAGAAGAAAGGTCTGTGCTAAAAGGGTACCAACTCCAAAGAAGACTCCAAAAAGAAGATTAACAGTAGTGAAAGATGATGACGATGCTGAGATAGTTGGTAATGTCCAAGTTGACAAGCAGGCCCAAAAAAGTGCTGAGCCCCAGCCCATGGTAGAGGCCCATCAAGAGAACAACCCAGCTCCTGTAGCAACACATGAACCAAATAACATTTCCCAACCACCTCCAACACCTGTCCAGCCCGATGAACCACCATCAACTCAGTCCCAACCTTCCCAGCCACCTCTTGAGGTAGAGAAGCAACCATCCCAAACTCATGGGACAAACCCAATCCCTCCCCCTAATGCCAATGTATCTGAAGCTTCACAACAACCTTGGCACTCTGATGAGACAGACCAATTCATTCCCTCTCAGGCCAATGTCTCTGATCCTATTGCACCTGAGCAGCTCACCTAATACATCCCACATCCTTACAGAAATTCACTTTTACAAGAAATCCCTGAGTCAGCCCCACCTTCTGACTCCAACAGGACTCCCCAGAATAATGAAACCAATCCTTCAGATGAGGCTGAGGGTTGGCCAAAAAAGAACAGGAGAAGATCAACAAAGAGGCCCCCCTACAGGACAGTCATTCATCCCTAATCCTGATTCGAACAAGCCTCCAACCTTCTATGCCCCGGTTGATGAGGATGATTTTTCTGATGACAACGTTGGGTATATTGCTATGAATCAGAGGACTTGCATAGCATACCTAGTGATGAAGATTCTGACGAGACCCCAGTCTTTCCTTAAGTAATGCCGATGCCCCTGTTAGCCAGGTGAGGTTGGAAGTGGGAATGAAATTTGAGACTCTAAATCAGTTTAGGAAAGCAGTCCGGAAGTTTAATATAAACATCGGAAGAAGCATTTTCTTTGCACGCTGTGACTCTACAAGATCAAAGGCTATATGCTACGATGAAGAATATCATTGGCAGATATACTGTGCCAAGAGCATATTTCCAGCAAGTTATCAGGTTAAGACCTTTGTCAACGAACGCACCTGCAGTAGGGACAATCACTGCAAGTCAGCAGATGGTAAATGGGTGATTGATGAGCTAGAAGAAAGAATAAGACTTCAATCAAACTTCAGTGTGAGAGAGGCTGACCAGTTCTTCAGAGCTGAGTATGATGTACTCATCAACGAGAGAAAGATTTATAGATCTATGAAAAAGGCAAAGGAGAGGATTGAGGGATCTGAGATTGCACAGTATGCAATTCTTCGTGACTATGCTAATGAGATTCTGAAGACTAATCCTGGCTCTACAGTTAGGATACACACAAATCCATGCCTGATTCAAATTTCCTTTTTCTGAGGATCTATGTATGTTTTGAGGCATGCAAGAAGGGATTTGTAGGTGGCTGTAGACCATTCATAGGGTTGGATGGCACATTTCTTAGAGGGTATTGTGGGGGTCAGCTATTAACAGCTATAGGGCAGGATGCAAATAACCACATTTACCCCATTGCATATGCAATTGTTGAATTAGAAAACAAGGAAAGTTGGAAGTGGTTTTTAGATATCCTTCAGGATGATGTGGGAGATTTTTAGGCGAACGGGTTTAACTTCATGTCGGACATGCAGAAGGTATTTGTGTTTTAATTTTGTTATGTGTTTTAATTCTGCAATGTATAGGTTTTTATGCTTGACTAATGAACTAGGTTTAGATGCATACTGTAAAAGAATGATTAGTGTTGTTTAGGGTCTGGAAGTATGATTATTGAATTATGATAACTGTTGTTTATGGCCATTGAAGTTTGAAAATTGAATTATTGTAGAAGAATTATTATTGAATTATTGTTTTCATGCTTGCTATTGTTGAATTATGATACCTGTTGTTTATTATCATTGAAGTTTGTTTATTGATAACTGTTGACAGTTGTTGAAGAGTGATTATTGAATGCTGTTTATATTAATGGTTATCTATAGGGGTTAATTCCTGCAGTCCAAGAAATGTACCCAAACGCCAACCACAGGTTCTGTGCCATGCATATATGGCAAAACTTTTGCAAGAAATGGAGTGACTTGCAGCTGAAGAAGTGTATGTGGTCATGTGCTAAGGCCACTACGACACAGGACTTCAATGCTGCAATGGATAAGCTAAAAAAGATCAATGTAGGGGCTTGGAAATACTTGGACAAGATTAGTCCGAAACAGTGGAGCAGAGCACATTTTAGTGAGTACCCTAAGATGGACAACTACACCAATAATAACTGCAAGGTGTTTAATGCCAAGGTCAAGAAGATGAAGGGAAAACCGATTATAACCATGTTGGAAGAAGTGAGGTGCTACGTAATGCGGATCATGGCAAGGAACAAAAAGGCTTTGGTTGGGTACAGTGGAAGGTTAGCCCCAACTCAACAGAGCAGATTAGAAAGAGAGAAGAGAGAGAGCAACAAATGGAGACCCCTTCCAACCGGAGATGACGCGGAAAATGTTTATGAAGTCCAATGTCTTTCCATGAAGGTCAGTGTGGACTTGGGCAAAGGTACATGTAGTTGTAGACTCTGACAATTGACTGGGCTACCTTGTAGACATGCATGTGCTGCTTTAGCTTACCAAAATAGAAGACCCGAAAAGTATGCACATAACTGGCTCACGATGGGTGCTTATAATGCTTCATATTAGACTTCAATGCGTCCAGTTCCAAGCCAAGAGTTCTGGGAGCACCTTGACACCCTACCAATTCTGCCACCCCGGTACAAAAAGCCAATCGGAAGACCTTCAACGAAGAGAGACAAAAGAAATGATGCCCCTAAGGATAAGAGTGATCCTCATAGAACTAAGAGGAGGATTGGCACCATCGTATGCAAATACTGCCTCCAGGTGTGTTTAGTATATTATAATTTGATGTTTAACTTTATGTGTACCAATTTAACTAGTACCTGTTTTACGTAGGCTGGTCACAACAAGCGAAGCTGTAAGAAGAGAAAGGAAGTAATGGGTGAAGGGAGTGCTGCACCCCAAGTCCCTGCAAGTGATGAGGATGAAGATATGCTGGCTGAAATGTACTATGAGGAGACATTAGAAGCTGCCGAGGTTGAAGCAACAGCAACTGAAGTGGGAAACGGTTCCACAGCAGCCCAGACTGCACAGGTTAGTTCATTCCTTTATTCATTTCCTTAATTACATTTGTTTAACGACTCATACTATTACACTGGTTGTTCTTTGGAATCCAGCCTCCACCCCCGATGCCACCACCAGCAACCACACAACCCCAGACTATAACAACCACTGGACCAGCCAAGAAACATCCTAAAAGGGGAAGTGTCAAGCGACCCTCCCCTGTCTGCACATACCCCACAAGCATCTGCACCATCTCCCAAGAATCCAACCACAACCCCTTCCACACATAACTCTCAAACAACCCCAAATCCACTGCAGGGTGCTAGTGTAGGGACAACCACAAGGTTCGTGCAGTTCATGCCGACAACTGGTGTGGAAGGTATTTCTAGAACAAGAGGCACAACTGTTAGAGGCAGGGGGTGAAGGAAGAGGTCGAGGCAGGAGAGGTGCATCAAGCGGAGCCAAAAATGGAATCTCGAGCGGGAGCAGTAACTCAACACCAATGTCATAGACTGTGTTTTGAATTTTTTTTGCTATTTTGATGTAATTGCCATTGCTGATACACTAATTTTAGTTGGGAACTGGTTGGTTTATTTCACTATGTTGGACTAAGAAACATTGCTATTTTGGTTGTTCTGACTATGAAATGCTACTTTTGCTGTAATCAACTATGTTTTTTGGTTTATTTCATGGTCAGTCCACTTGTTGACTTAGCTTTCCTGGTTTTCAGCTTATGCTTTAAGTTGCAAAATCTATGTATAACTGTTACTCACTCTATTATGGAACAAGATTATCATTAATCGAACAGCACCTACTATGCCTGGTTTTATATTTCATTACCACAACCATCAGGTCTCTATGTCACAGATTGAGCTTAATTATGATTCTTTAAGTAGAAAATATAGCTGCATACCAACTGACTAGCAATAAAATTTATCATATGGAACTTACAAAGCAGCAACAGCATCAAAGTGTCTATGTCAAAATCAGAAAATACATTCACTCTCTCATGATTTACAAAGACCCCAACTCCATACAAATTTTATATTTTCATAAAGAAATACATCTCACAGATCAAACAAAATGCAACACCCAACGCTATCCATAAAAGCAACACTCTAATTCCCATAATTTCACCCCTAATTTCAGCCCTAAATTTTTCTATCCCTCTCGCCAGGATTGACGATGCTTGCTGATTTTCCCCAGGTTCAGTGACAGTGAACCCATCATCATGCCTTGGATAAGAACTCCCTGACTGTCTTTTGGCCAAACATCTTGCTATGCCCTCCCATCCTTCTTCGATTTCATCAACTCATACAAAGTATTTGCAGTCTCTTGTCTGGCAAAACAAAACAAATTCACCGATTGGTCAACTTAAATGCAAAGAAAACTTTCTCACTTGAACTCCAACAGCGTCTGTCCATTACTGCCCATAGAGGAAATCTGATAAACCATCGATTAGGGTTCGTAACGGTGCCAGACTCCATCAACGCAAACTCTCTTCCACAGAAGCATCTGTCGTCCAGCTTCTTCGCCTTCATCTTCTTCGAACTTGAAGAAGAACTGCGACTGCCATCACTTGGAGCAGGGGTAAATCTGCGGAAAGACATTGCGGGAGGTACGACCTAATTCTTTATCACCGTGGGTGCACGTCACACTCAATAAGATTCAACAAGCATCGATTCTCTGGATCCTGGTTTGTATTGGGGAGGGGAGAAGCTACCTAGGGTTTTGATTTCATGCGTTCAACCTATCCCCCTTTTGATAATCAACGTTCACATCCACGTCAGATATGACTTTGGAGGGTGGGAGTGCCACGTAGGTTCAGAAACCCACGAACCAAACTCAGATCCAAGCCAGGGCACTTTTGTCACACGGACAGCATCTATCATGGGTATAAGTTTAGTTTCGAGCTATCATGGGTACAAATGTCAGTGTTTTCATCTTTCATGGGTACAAATGGTCATTTATTCTTATTATGTGTTTATATACATTTATATATATTTACATATTTTTAACTAAATAATTAATTACTAGAATAATAAAATTTTTT
>NC_029791.2:124754861-124757483 GCF_000816755.2 Arachis ipaensis | reverse complement strand
ATAATTACGAATAGTTAAATAATTTGAGATATTTGATTTTGACAGAGCTTTTATTTGAACACATGACTTTTGCATTTTGGCACACATTGCTTTGTACCATATTGACATAGTTTGATAAGAAACTTCTTAATCATCGAAAATTTTTGTGATGAACTTTTGCTTAACCAACCAAGTCTTACGGTAACTTACAGTATAGTTGAATTTAAATTAAATTTCTACAATAATAGATTTCACTTTTAGCGATGGATTTACTTCAACCAACGACCTAATAGCATCTTCAATCATGTCTAAGTCCAACATGGCTTGATCTTGTGAAATCGTGCCAATGGTACACGTGTGTTTGCCACTGTATCTCCTGATCTCCCAACATCATTTCTTTCAAACCAATCACATCCTCTATCATGCCCTTTGCATTTTGTATAGAATATCTGCGGCTTCGACTCATATGCCATGTAATCAACTCCTCTAGTCTCTAGAGATAGTGTAACTTTTGATTATAGAGATCATCTACTCTCTAGAACCAAATTTTATTTCGATACTAAACTCACCGTCTTTTGCCATTGCATTGCCTTCACCTACCAAATGCAAACTATCGTTCGTCATTCAAGCTTAAATAAAAAAAATGGTAATGGTAACTAATTTTGAATAAACATAACATACCCATATTCGCATACTCAGAAAATTTCGAAGCATGCATGGCTGCGAGATTCAGAGCTCATATAAAAGACGGAACACCGAAGAGATGCTGGTTGATAGCTATATCTACTTCATTTTGCACTGCCAGATTGACTGCCTAGTTTTTGTCATCATTTTCGTCATCGATTTTATAGTTGGCTTCGAATTCCTCTTCACTGTCATTGTTATTTTTTTCCCAAGATATGTCCTTGATTTCATCCATATTCAACTCCTTGTCAACTGCATCCAAGGCACATATGTTGTTCAAACTCAACATACAACTCTATCATCGGCACGTGAAATTAGATTTGTTGATAAATATAAAATATCTGTTGCATACATCGTCGTCAGTGATGGGCCTTATTTAAAATTGTATTAGCCCACCAAATACGACAACAAGATTTCTGTATAAAATATTATTCACCTTCTTTGAATGTAACTTTGTTATCACAAACACCATTTTGTTATTTCGTAAAACTCATGGTGCATAGAATAGCAAAAGAAAATGGAGATTCACACATAAAAACCACTCCTTCATGTGTGTGTGATATGATCTCACAATTATAATGCACTCATAAATTTGTAATATTTTTTATAGCCTTAACATCACCTTATCCAATTTTTTTGATACTATTAGTTGTCAAAAAAAATCACAAGCATGGAAGAGATAAACAACAATGGTATTTATAGGCTTATACAAAATGCAACTTACGTTTTATAATTAAAAACAAAACAAAACACAACCTACGTTATATAAACGGCATAAAAGTCATAAAAAGCCGGTAAAACATAATCTGCATTTGAAGGTTTTGAAATTTGAAAAGAAAAGTTAAAACATAACCTGTGTTTTGCATGTTCTAAACTAAAAAAAAAAATTAAATCACAACCTGTGTTTTGCAGGTTTTAAATTAAAATGTAACAAGTTAAATCTTAACATGCATTTCGCAGGTAAAAATTATAAAATTCTACTTTACACAAATCGTTACTTGAGTTTTGTTCTGACATCATATCATTGTAATTACTTCATGCATATCCATTTTAATGTAACTCTGATTTTTTTATTGAAAAAATTTAGCCATACTGAATTACGAAGATTTTATTTTATATAGAAAAAAGTAGTGGTATTTTTGTATAATATTAATATTTTGGATATTTTGAAGTATTGTGGATGTGCAGAATTTTTTGATGGGACGTGTTGTCTCTGTTGTCAGAGATTTTTCGTAATTTTTCAGAGATTCGTCACAGTTTTGGATACGCGACACCACCGGAACAACACGCAAGAGGTATGTTGATTGCTTTTGCAAAAATTCTTCATAAGTGCTTTGCAACTTTTCGCAAAAATTTCTAGCATCTATGTCCACATGGCGCAACTATAGCAACACGTGAATAGCGTGTTGACTACTTTTTCAACATGCTCCATGCAAGAGACATGCTTGTTCTTTGGAATCAGTACCTAGTCATAAGTGCTTCGAATCTTTAAAATGGGAGAATGGGGTTCTTGTGAGTAAATGCGAAAGAGATTGAGAGTAAGAGATATTGAATAAAATTCCTAAGCGAGATTGAGAGTAAAAGAGTAATTTGCTGAGAGTAAGAGTATTACATGTAAAAAAATTATAAACGTGTATTTAGCAAAAATGGTACGTGATTATACATTACGGAAGAATATATTATCAATTATTTGGGACATGCTAATTATGTAACTTTATTATTTTCGCTTAGTTTGTTACCATTTATTTTGTAATTATTTTTCTGTTATAACATTATTTGAATATCATTAATTTGTAATTTGTATTTAGCGTACGTGATTATACATTACGGAAGAATATATTATCAATTATTTGGGACATGCTAATTATGTAACTTTATTATTTTCGCTTTTCGCTTAGCCATTTATTTTGTAATTATTTTTCTGTTATAACATTATTTGAATATCATTAATTTGTAATC
>NC_029791.2:124748074-124752529 GCF_000816755.2 Arachis ipaensis | reverse complement strand
TTTACGAAAATATTATTTTATTTTAATTTGAAATTATTGAAATTAATAAAATAAATAATATAATAATTAATAAATATATTTAATTCTAATATTTTTTAAAATATTATTAATTCTAATATTTGTGTAATTAATAAATATATTTTTATGTACTAGCCTAACATGATGTCGAATTTGATGGTAGATGACGCCTTACGGATAACAGAGTTCTATGACGTCTCAAGAATTTGAGAGATCAGATGACCTGCCTCGTTACTAGTTGCTTTTGTCGAAAAGTGGAGGTCGGAGACTCACACCTTCATATTACCCGTTATACTTGAAGATGTGGCACATATATATGGCCTTCAGATTGATGGAGAGGTTGTGACCGGGTTGATAGACAGCAGTCATGACTTCTTGATCAACTAGAGCATGGCAATTTTTGCCAGCAAATCCAATGTGAATAGTTCCTCCAAATGTTACATAAATCTAGCATGGGTTTGATAAGAGATTATCCCCGTACCGTCTCTCCTAATAATACTTTTTCATAAATTACTGAGAAAAAAGTATCATGTATCAGCAATTTTTCCTTCTACGAAGGCAAAAGCAATCGACACAGTATTTTAGTTTCACATTGTGCAATTACAACCAAAAAGACACATTTGTATTTTTTATAAAAGTGTATGCCGTCAACTTGAATCAAAGGCTTGCAATGCCAGAACGCTCTAAGACATGGATTGATGAAACTCCAAAACATCGAGTGAAGTATCATGACATCATCTACCTCTTTACTCTCGTTATACAAGAGTAGTGTTTTTATTTGTATAACTATACTATGCATGCATTTTCTAAATTATTACGGTGCATCACAATAGCAAGACTTGGTAATTAAGATTCTTCCCAACCACCGAAAACTTTTTGATTGACTTCTGCTATGTTAACTAAACTTTTCGGTAACTGATGGTGTAGTTGAACCTAAATTGGGCTTCTGTAATTATAGATTTCACCTTCAAGAATGAATCGATTTTAATCAATGGCCTTATAGGTTATAGCCTCAACAATTGTATCTGAGTCCAACTTGAAATAATTCTATAAAATCATTTTTATGGTGTACGTGTGTCTTTCGTATATCTCGGTTTCTTCCAACAACTTTTTTTCTATATCCAGCTGACTTGAACAAGTAAATTGCACCCATGACCATATGTCTTATATTTTGCATAAAATATTTGTACCTAAGTTTCATTAAAAGTATAATCAACTCTTCTAACCAAAACATTTAACTATCTACAATTATATCAAATGACTCCATTTCTACCCAAAACACCAACAAATTTTTCAAATAGATAAAAATGAGCCACTAAATTACATGCCTCTCTAAAATAGCAAGACAAAGTCACACGGCATTAACAAAACTCAAAAAGTTAAATAGTGACGTAAAAATGCATCACAGCAACAAAAAGAGTATATAAAGCCAAATTCACAGCATACTACGAAGATGAAGTGCAAAAATGAATGTAGCATGATCATGATTGATGAGAAAAAAAAAAAACGGACAAACAGCCAAAAAATCTTTTGGAAGCAAACACACATGTATATATGAACTATGAAGAACCCTCTTTTCTTCTTAGAATTGGAAAAAAAAATTTCTTTTCCATAAGACATATGAGGTTAAAGGAGCAAAAAGATACCACGCACTATACGGAAAGCACCCTTTGTAGTTCTAGCGTACGAAAATTAAAGGGTAAGTGGTCAGCTCACTCGTCTGCTTAAGCAAGTGTTGGGAATTTGAATCTCGCCTTGTGCATGCAGCAACTCATTGGCCAGCGGCAGACCCTTCAATGGAGCTCAAATCTGTGACGGATTAGTCCTTAACCTGTCGGGTTGGGGATACCGTTTGGGTAAACAAAAAAAAAAGATATAGCATGAAAAAAGAAATAAAACTAAAAAACTTTTGATGAACCCATGTTGAATAATGTCCAACACCAAACTAATTATCATTCATTCTCTCTATGGATATAGCACGTAATTCGATCATTGTAATTATTTAAAGTCTTAGTTGAGAAGAAAAAGTAAAAAGAAGAGAAGTGGGAACTCCATATAAACCAGTAAAGAGAAAATGGAAAGATTCCCTCCTTTTAATAAAAAAATAAAAAGATATTCATCCATGTATAAAATAACCAAAGAAGCCTTTTGATGTTGAACTTTATATATGTATTGTGACGAGAGTGCAATACCTAAGACCCCAGCATTAAGGAACCTTTGATATTGATTGAGGGTGCTATGCACCTATGCCAGTATGCCACTTTTGCTCTTCTACCTGCCTAATTTTGTTTATTTAATTAATTATGCATTATTATATATACACATTGCAATTATATTTTTTAAAGAAATAAATGTGTGTTGAAGGTGGCTTAGATTGTCCTTGCATTGCTCCAGTGTGGAAATGGAATCATCAGGTGATTCTTCTTACGTGAGTCTGTAAAGATTCTATTTTGATCCGCCACTGTTTTTTATTTTTATTTTTAAATTAATCAAAAGCCATTAAGCCGTGGCATGGTTGCCACGTCAGATTTTGTATTAAATTAAAGAAAACCACAAGAATTTGGAAAGTTAAACATGTACTCTCTTAGTCTTGGCTTCCTTGGATTGTAGCTGTTGCCATAATTTTCATAATATTCTTCAAATTTTTTGATATTATGATTTTTAATGAATTAATTAATTTAAAAAAAATTATGTGTTTAATTTACTCTTCTAATTTTATATAATATTTTTTTATTTTCTCTATATCATCATCAGTTGTAGTTGCAGTGGTTGATGGCATTGATGTCATCACCTCCTTCTGTCTTTTCCCCTACTGAAAGGAGAAATTATTGGTTCACATGGTGGCATAGTGGGGTTAGGATTGTTTTCTTAGGACTCTTACCCTCGGCTTCAATTATATAAATAGAAAAAGTACATGTAAACAATGAGAATACTAAATAATGTGAACAATGAATATATTAGATGTTTAATTTAATATGTATGCAAATGATTATGTTCATTATTTGTAATTGAATGATTATTTTTTTTATTCGATTTACTCATACACAATATATAATAACTGAATGTTCAATTCACTAGGTGCGTAGATGATTATCCTAATATTAAAATTTAGAAGGTAATTTAAAGTGAAATATTTTTTTACTTTATTGTATTAATTCTAAAATCTATTGTTCACATTATTTACAAAAATCATTATCTACCTAACAAAACCGAAATAAATATCATGCGCCCCTCGTTTCCTTAATGGGGAAAAGTTCCTCTCATCCCCTTCCTAATTTTAATTTGCATCCCTAACTTCATACTCTCTAGTAATAATTTGAGGCCTATATACAAAACCTATATCATGCTATAATGCTATACTTAATTTCATACTTATTTTTTAAGAGAAAGTATTAGGAGTCAATGAAATATTTGTATAATGTGTACAATGAAGGTTTATGGAGTATTAGAAATATAATCATTAGTGTTATCTTTTTTCATTAGCTAAAGTTTTTGGGATGAGTGGTATTATGACATGGTATTAAAGCTCTAGATTTGAAAGGTCAAGAGTTTTCCTTAGTGAATTAAAAAATCAGTTTAAGCTTTTGAGAAGATGTTTATTATCCCTAGTATTCGGATGGTTATTCTAGATAGTATGAGAGATGTTCATTTTGTAACTCAATAGCCCATACATTGTACAAATAATCCATTGTCTAATTAAAAAATATAAAATTAATGATTATTAATTGTAATTATTTAAAATTGACTAATTAGGAATTTGATAATTACTTTTTAGAATTCATTCTGTATATAAATTGAGAATTCTTTATCTTATATAAATTCAATTAATTTAAGGATATAAATATATGTTTTTCATATTAAATATTGATCAATTAATTATTATTCTTCAAATAATCACTATATTTTAACTGCAATTTCTGAATAAGCTTCACTTTTTCAATACCTTTTTTAACCAACGAGACAAGGAAAGATGCTCGATCTTTCTGGCTGGGTGTCATTCAATAATGAATTACCACCAAATTACCTTTTTTGTTTGCACCCTCCTAAGTGCTATTCCATTTGAGTTGCAGTTTGTGGGTAGCTTGGCATATGGGGCAATAAGAAAGTGGATATTTATATTTATATTCTTGGTTATTAATAATGATGGGAAATATATGAGAGTCGATACCAGAATTGAGGTTTATTATGGAGGGAGCATGTTGTATATATGCTATGCTATGCCGTGACGCACTCCCTCACCAAAGTTGTCTCTTGCCATGACGTCATCAACATTATACATTTTTCTTCATGCGATTATTCTGAGGTTGTCCTTGCCCCTTGTTTTTTGCTTTGAATCTTTCTGGGCTCTTTTACTTTTGCGAATTGAATGATAGAATGATCATTGATAATATAGTAAAAATTAAAGTATCTGATATATATATATCTATATCTAAATCT
>NC_029791.2:124746971-124748030 GCF_000816755.2 Arachis ipaensis | reverse complement strand
TTAAATGCTCAAAAGGAGATGAAATTTATAGTGATGCAGTCAAATTAAAGAAGACAATGTAAAAGAGAATAGTGTATATAATAAGAAGCAAGAGGTTTCAAAATTCCAAATTCTTCCATCTCGATGATTAATTTGCTACGGCATAATTGTGGATAAAGAAGTAATATAATATGAACAATTACTCAAATCAATTCCAAGAATTTTAGATATTTTAATTTTCATAAAAATTAATATAAAAATATTTTTAAAATTTTATTGCGATAGACAAATCAGTCTCCGTTACAAGGGCATGAGTGGTGGCGAAGGTCCCAAAGGTCGAGGGAAAAGATTTCAGCAAAAAGAAATATTATCTGCATTATTTTTATCTCTTTTGAGTTTAATTAAGAAGTTAATTTTTTTAAGTCAACATCAACTAATTATTTTGAACCATAAATTTTAAATTCTAATCTTAACTCTAAATTCTCCGTAAAATTAGCATTAAAATAATATTTTACAATAGGAATGTTTGTTAATAATATTAGCTACTTAAAAATGGATTCTTATGCTTTTTCATTTCTTTTATATATTTTTTAGTATTAAAAACAATTAAATAAAGAAATAAAGAAATAAAAAAATGTATTTTCAAAGTGCATAAAAAATATAAAAAATGACGCATGCCAATTGCTTAGGGTGCTTTAATTATTTGGCTAATTATTTCTATATTCCCTTAAACTATCTTCCAGTAATGGAGATTAATTTTGCTTTTAAATGTTAACAATAACGAGGTATATAAATGATGAAACTATCCTTTATATATACAGTTTAGATTATATTTTAGAAAATAAAATGTAATATCTAAAATTGTTGATTGAAAAAATAATAATTTTGGATTGTTAATTAATCATGCACATAGTTATATTTGAAAGAGAAATATTAGAAAAACCATCAGAATTTATTTTTTTTGGTTATTAATTAGTCATTAATTAATACTTAAAAATATAAAATAAAATATATTATTAAATTAATAAACTAAAAAAATTAAACTAATAATTAATTAATACCAAAATAAATAAATTTTAA
>NC_029791.2:124720190-124746569 GCF_000816755.2 Arachis ipaensis | reverse complement strand
GTTTGAAATTATTAATCCTTTCACCAATAACTTAAATGTTTAAATTATGAGTTATGTTACGTGTATATTAAAATTAGCTATCAGTATAAAATGCATGTTGAAATACAAATATTTATTAAAAATAAATTAAATCACATGTGTATTTATACATAAATACATTAATAACTGATTTTAATGGCTGATTTTGATGTACAAATAATATTTTTGTTAAATTATTTACTTTTTAAAGTATAAGAATACATTTTAAAGGAAGCGAATCCTTAAATAATTATTTTAACAAAAAATAAAATTTACTGAGAGAGAAAAGAAAAATCATCACCTCTTGTCATATGGACGGCGAGGGCTGCAATAATAATGGTCCCACCCAAGCAAGTTGAGATTGCCATTCTTAAAATGAAGCAAAAGCAAGAGTAAAAATGGAAGAAGACGATCAAACTATTCATAAGTAGAAGTAAACACAAATACATCCATTATTAGTAGTAAAATTTAGAGAATAAGAGAAGAAAGAGATAAGCTTAGCGATTCCCAAAGCAAAGCGAGAAAGTTACTGTGGTATCCTACGGCCTTGATTGCTTCATAATTGGCAATGGGACCCAACCTACGGACCTGATCAATCCCACCCTAAAAACCAAATCATAGGCGATCAACACGACGAAGACCAATACCACACTCACGCTGCCAGATCCATTCGTTATGAGTAGAGTTTGAGTTTGAGAACTAATTAAGTTCATGTGTTACAAAAAATCAAGTTGAATTTGGAGTAACTTGGCAAATTAAAATTAAACTCGAGTCATCATTTTTATCTCTGCTTCTCAACTTTTTTTTTTTTAATTAAAGATAGGAGTTTCGAACCCAAAACCTCTTAATTGAATATGAAAAGACTATATCATTTGAGTTATAACTCATTGGCATCTCTGCTTCTCACTTATGACAAGCCAAAACATACAAGAAAATAAGATCTGATATAAATAGTAGTACAATTCAAAAGATGGAGAGGATCCTAAATTGTACAATTACTAGAAGGAAAATAGAGATGCATGGGATCATACTATACCCAGAGATAGAGCACCGACTTGGACGAGCTTGGGGACGAGGAGGCCGCTGACGTGGAGTGCAACCAGGGACTCCAGGCCGCCTATGAAGGTGCCGCCGATGAAGGCGGCGGGGGCGGAGGGGGAAGGGAGGGCGTCGATCTCATCGTCATCGAGATTGATGACGGTGGGGTTCACGCCGATGGTGGCGAGGAGATTCTTCATGACGTGGCACATGCAACAGGAGGAGCGGGTGAAGATGATGACTGGGTGCTCTGTGATTAGGCGCTGGATTCGGGATTCGGTGGATTCGTCCAGCTCCATGGACAAGGAAGGACAAGACATGGTGCTAACTGCTAAGATGGAGACGACGACGTCGTTTTGAACTTGCATCGGAGGAGGAGGTAGCAAGAGGACTTTTATTTATACTATCAAACTTGACTCGACCCAAGGAGAACAGTGCTTGCTTACGTCACTTCCTACTCTCTTTCATTTCCTCTCACTCTCTCTCTCGACCTAACCCACGCGCGCTTTCTCTTCCATTTAACTATTTTCTTTCCCTTCATTTTCCCTTCCATCACTTATTTACTCCTCTCTCTTCTCAAAAGTTTGCTACGTTTTCAATTTATTTAAAAACCTATATATTTATGCATTTTGAGGGGGAAGGGATATATCAAATTTATAATTAGTCATTGATAATGATAGATAAGAGAGATAGAGAGAGTGAAGAAATAAAAAAGATAGAGAAAAGGAGAGAGAAGAGGGAATAACTCTTTAATTTTGGAAAGAAAAGTTTGATTTTAATTGCAATAAAAAATTATATTTAACAAATTTTAGTTGTAAAATAAGTAATATATAATAGATAATAAATATGGAGACTATATACATAGACACATTATTATTAGGATTTTTATTAGTTTTTCTTAATTCATATTTTTTATTTTGAAATAAAGCGAAACCTCAGGTACAAATGTTTTTGTGTGAAGTTAATAGTTAAAATTTGTTAAATGATTTAACATATATCACTAAATTATCATCTAATAATTTTTAATTAGTAATTTCTTATAAAAATAACTGCATATAAGTTTTCATCTTAAAATAATTATTGTGAAATAATAAAAGTAGTATCGATTTTGTCATTTTTATTAGGAGATATTGGATCTGTGCTAGAAATATGAAATTCGTTGTAACTAAAAATGCTATATATATTTGTATATAAATATATGTGTTGTTTAATTTTTTTTAATGTGTATTGTATATTTTAACATGCATTTTATACTAGCGACTTATTTTGGTATATACATAGCATAGGTATATTATAACTACTTCTCTTATTCTGATACTTGTTAGGTTACTCCTTCTTGATTTTAGGGGGAATTGATCCTTTCAATTTTTTTTAACAATTGAAGAGGTAAAGTGTGATCTTTTACCATTAATTTTAAAAGTGGAACAAAAAAACATGAGAGAGAGAGCAATAAAGGATTAAAGATCACACTTTATTCCCTCAATCTTTTTTAATCATTGAGAGGATTGAGAGGGTGTTTTAAATTATCAAGATATGAGTTCTGATCTAAATGATTAAATGTTGCTTATATCAACAATGTGTATATATATCACTCGGCGCGGGGACGGATCCAGAAATATTATTTTGGAGAAGCCAATAATATATATAATAATATTAAAAAATTATATAATGTAAAATATATTATAAAAATATATCGACCGATAGAGAATATATTTTAAAGTACAAAAAATATGTATATACTTTTTACTAACGAAGTGATCGATTCTTCGTATCATAAAATTCATCGATAATAGAATTTGTGTCAAATTTTTCAATAATTTTCTTTTTAATATAATTAAAAGACAATTAACAAGAAATTTATTTTTCATTTTATTTTTGAGTTATTTTCACAATATTCATAGTTAAAAAAGATCTCTTAGTTGTAGTAGTTGAAACAGAGAGAACTAATACTAAATGAATAAAAAAAGACGGTCACATGTCAAGTTAACTTTTAGAATAAAATATTATTTTTATTTTTAATATTTGGGATAAGTTTTAAAGTTGTTCATAATATTTAAATCGTCTTATTTAAGTCCCTAATATTTTGTCATGAAATCACTCCTCCTAAAAGTTTAAGTTGATAGGTGAAGACAACATGAATGGTTATATTGAATTTGCGAATTTGCTAGACTTTCTTTTCTCTTTTTATTTGTCTTATGTTATTTTTTAATTTTTGGGACTCACCAAGGATCGAACTCTTAACCTTTCGAATATAGAGCTCTGATACCATGTCATAAAACAACTTCTTCCAAAAGTTTAAGCTAATAAGAGGATGCAACATTAATGGTTATATCTCTAATACGTTTCAAAATTGTCTTCATATTGTCTTGTCGTTAGGGATCTGTTAATTGAGTTTACGACAGGTCAAAATTGAGATGATTTTGAAATGTTAGGAATATAAATAGGATGAAAACTTTGGAGACAAAAATGATACATTATTTTTAGAAGGATTATCAAATCAAGAAAAAAGAAAATAAATTTTAATGGAATGAATGCATTACGAATTCAAGATTTTTACTCATCATAAAATACTTATAAAATGACTAGTAGTACACTTTTGGAAAAAAAATTGAGTATGATACATATATAATAAAGTATAAATTATACATTTTTGTCTCTATTGTATCGAACTTTTTTAATATTTAATTTAAATAAATTTTATTTTTAACCTAAAAATAAATTTTAATTTTATCCTTCAATAATATTAATTTTTTACAGTACGTAGTTATTCAATTATTTTTTAATCACATCTAAATAAATTACACTTAATCACATTACTTTCATTCTAAATAAACTTATTTTTTTAAATTGTACTTTTAAAATTTTTTACTCATCATGAAATATTTGTAGAATGACTAGTACATAAACATGTGAAAAAGAAAAAAAATATGACATATATACAATAAAGTATAAATTATTATTTTTGTCTCTAACTTAATCACATTATTTTTATTCTAAGTAAATTTATTGTTCACTAAGAAAAAAATTAAAAAATAAATTAAACAATTAAATGTCGTAAAACAAATTGAAATTATTGCATAAAAAAATATTGAAAAATTAAAAATAAAGTTTAATTAAATTAAACATTAAAGAAGTTTAGTATATTAGAGACAAAAAGATATAATTTATATTTTATTGTATATGTATATGCTCTTTTTTTTCGAAAATTTATATACTAGTCATTCTACAAGTATGAGTAAAAATCTTGAATTCGTAATGCAATTTATTTTGTTAAAATTTACTATCATTTTACTTGATTTGGTAATTGTTCTAAAAATAATGTATCGTTTTTGACCCAACATTTTCGTCCTATTTAAGTTCCTAATGTTTCAAAATCGTCTCGATTTTAATTTGTCCCACCGTCAATTATGTTAACAGACCACTAACGATAGGACAATATTGAGACCATTTTGAAACATCAGGAACTTAAATAAGACGATTTAAACGTTAGGGACAAATTTGAGACTTGTCTCAATTGTTGGGAACCAAAACAATACTTTACTCCTAAATTTTAAAATGTTACTTTTAAGGGTATTTTTTTAGTATTCTAAACTGTTTGAGAATACTTTGGATAGTTTTTAAATTTTTTAGAATGCTTCAGAAGGTCTTGAAAAATCCTAAAATATTCTAGAAAACTCTGGAAGGTTGTATAAGTACATTCTAAAAGAAGAGTATGGATATATATAGAGGTATGAAGAGTGGTATAAAATAATCTAGAAGAGTTTAAAAGATTGTAATAGGTAAGATATTTGTAATGAAGGTTTTGGATATTAAAATCTAAACTGTTGATTAGATTAAATCCTAACTGTCTTAAGGAGGTGGATGGCTATAAATAAGGAGTGAGTGTTGAGTATTGTGTATGTAAACCATTTGTAACAATCACTTATTTAGTGAAGTATTTTTTCTACAAAAACTTTTTTTCTCTTGTATTTTTTTGTGTTCTTACTTTTCTTACTAAATATTAAGTATTAGACTGACCTGATTTTAACTCAAGAAGTTGAGTAAGTCCAAGTGTTAGCATAGTAGTATTGAAGTGTGTCTAAAACTGTGACAATAATTATCAAAACTGAATCGGTAATTAATTCGATCAAAGTACCGAGTCACTGGATATTGAGTCAATTGTTGAGTCACTAGTTAAACTTGGTTGACCCGGTATATTTTTTGTTTTATTTTTATATTAAAATAACTATTATTTTTAGATTTTAATAATTTATTAATTAGTTTATAGCTATTACTTAAATATAGTAATAATAAGGAGAAATGTAGTCTAATGGAAATAATTTATGCATGATGCAAGTCTTAAAAGGCAAGGATTCGAACTTGAAACAAATTAGAATAAATTATGAAAGTCTAATTTATTTTTATTTTTTTTATTTAAAAAATATTACCAAACATGATTTTGTGTCTTTGTCTATGTCTCAATCGCAGAGAGCTAGAGCAACGTAGCTTCACACGGTCCACACAAGCGCTGGAGCACAATAGACACACAGAGAGACTTAGAGCACCTAGCTTCGCTTACATCTGTGATCCGTGCGGTTCAGTTGGACTGATTTTTGTTAGATTTGACTAATTTTCATCGGTTCTTAAGCAGAAACGATCATGGTCTTGGACCGGACCGATTTAGGATCTCGTTCATTCCAATTGAATAAGCTAGTTCGGTTTGGATTTTATAACTTTGAGGTTAAATGTAGCGGTGAAAATGGATCGAGTTGAGTCGAATTTTTCACTTAGACAAATCAGACTCGTTATAAATATATGGTCCAAACTTAGACATGTCTCTCTTATAGGCATTTTTTCAGGTTCAATAACAGCCTGTTTAAAAGCTCGACAAGCCCACAAGCCTATTTAAGAAGCATGTTTCGTGAATTATAATTCAAAATAATAAAGTTAAAAAATTTAAATTGACATTACATGCATTCTAGAATTTATAATTCATAATTTGTAAATTACAATTCATTTACATATCAATTGTTAGTCATATCATAACCATAATTACAATCTATAAACATAAGCTTTTTTCTTTAAACAAAAAGAGCTGCAATCTTGACTATTAATTTTTTTAGTTGTTTTGAGTTTATTATGAATGAATAGTTGAAAGTCCAAATTAAGAATAATTTATTTTTATAAAAAAAAAAATTAATGAGCCGACTCAACAAATTTCGTAGAATTTTTTTTAATATTTATGACCTGACTTTTTCAACTAATAGGCTTCATAAAAAGTCCAATTTAGCCTGTTTAATGAAACAAGACAAGTCGAGCTCTGAGCTCCGTCAAATAGCCTGGCCCACTTCCATCCCTAACTAAGTGTATACATACTAGTCATCTTTTGCATTTGGAAGATTCATGATTTTCAATGTCGATTTTTACAACATTCACTATTCTTCTCTAATTCATCCATGAGGATCGATCCATCTCTTTTTTTTTTACTCCCTCTTTTTTTTTTCCTACCACCTTCAGTTTTATTGATCAAATTAAAATTAACTTACACTATAAGAAAAATATTGAGTATCGTCGGATTTACCGTTGGAATTGGCGTTGACATGTACCGGTAGATTTAGAATCAAATTTTTCGATAGAAAGGAGAAGGAATTCGTCGCTAGAAAAGTTTACCATCGGAACAGATTTTCCGTCGCTAAATCCGACGGTAATTGTTGGCGCAAAGATGGAAGTTACACGTGCCAATTCTATCGCCGGATTTAGCGATGGAAGAATTCGAGGGTATCTTCATTTAATAAAACGCGTCATTTTAGTGAGTTATCGTGGGATTAATCCGACGGTAAAATTGGGGCTAAATTCAAACGCGAAGCCTTCCCCCTCACTTGTATGATGCCGTACTCTCTCTACTCTCTCTCTCCTCGTCTTCTCTCAACGCCGCCGTGCAACGCTCACCATGGCCACCGCCGGAGCTTGTCGATGACGTTGCCACTACGCCTGGAGCACCCACTGTCGCCGTTGCACGTGCTCGTCGAATTTACTACTGCTGCTGTCCTCGTCACATCTTTCGCCGCGATTACTATTCACGTCGCTGTCACCGCCACCTCTGTCACCACAAAATATATATGAGACTACAACCACTATCATCAGATTGTTGTTAATTCAGTGGTTAAATTTGTTTAATGAAGTATGTTATTAGGAGTTGTTGTGTTAATTTAATATAAGTAAAAAATAAATTTGTCATGCCTCTTGTTAGTTTGGTTGAATTAAGAATTATGTTTTAATTAATTGGAATAGTGAGTTTTACCTATTCTTTTAAATTAGTTTTTGAATTAGTTTCAACTTGCGAATTTAGTAAGTAATCCTTTTTATTAGGATGGTGTTATTTTCTCTGAGCTCAATTGGAGTTTTCTTCATTTGTTGTCTGTGCAGTAATATTCCAGGTTGGTTTTCTATCTCTGAATATTATGAATTGTTTAAATTTTATATTGGACTTACTTTCCTAGGAAAGAGTTTTAGGATGGAAGTGGGAGAAGGTCGCGTAGTGGTGCCTTCTCGAAACCCTTGTTTGCTGAAAAATTTTTGGAGTTATAAGGGGTTGCGCATTAGAACGGTTAGGATTTGATGTTTTATTGAATGCATGTGTGTTTTTGATTTATGCTTGCAACTGTTTCCTATATGAGAATTATTGTATTTATTCGATGGATGTCGCTGCATTAAGGAGAAGTTCTGCAGAATTATCGTTTAAATTGTTTAAAACGTGTTTAGTTTGTCAGAAAATGATAATTGTATTCGGCAGAAGATTCAAATTACAGGGACACTCAGCCAAATTTTTGAAAAATTTAATAATTTTTATTGTTCGTTGAATTCTAGGGTGTGTATGATTCCAAGTCATTGTCTATGGATGTATGAGAGGGATAACGATAGTTAGGGGTTTAAAACCCAAATTCTTTGAGAGGGTTGACGTGTTTGTCACGCATATCTTCAGCATGAAACCGTTTATGTCTGAAGGGGTATCTAGGTGTCTGTGTCAAAAATGTCGGCTGACTAAGTGGTTAGGACCTGTAGACATAATGCTTCACCTCTATTGTAACGAGTTTGAGGATGGGTATTGGATGTGGACGAGACAGGAGATGTGGACGAGCAGGGAATTAACTGGTCTGCCTCTAATTTAAATAGGTCCAGTTGTCAATCAACGAGGGTTCAGGTGGTGAGAGACCTAAACATGGATGAAATGACTTGGGAGGCTAACCAAGAGAGATACAACGAGATGGTGTGTGATGCAACATGTGTTACGAAATTGAAAGAGGCTGAAGAAGAGCCTAACCCAGAAGCGAAGAGTTTTTATCATTTGTTAGAATCTTTTGTGAAACCTTTGTACGAGGGGTGCGTTCATTCGGAGTTGTCTGCGTGTGTTAGAATAATGAGTATTAAGTCAGAGTCAAATCATACTCAAGAGTTTTTTGATAAGTGGACCACCATTTGCAACGAACTGGTACCTGTAGGGTCAACTGGAATCCCCTGAAAACACTACGAAGCAAAGAAGCTAGTTTTGAAATTGGGTCTAAATGCGGTGAAAATTGATAAATATTTGAATGGTTGTATGTTGTA
This sequence comes from Arachis ipaensis, assembly GCF_000816755.2. Taxonomy (NCBI): domain Eukaryota; kingdom Viridiplantae; phylum Streptophyta; class Magnoliopsida; order Fabales; family Fabaceae; genus Arachis; species Arachis ipaensis. The sequence continues at coordinate 124,737,929 of NC_029791.2, read as the reverse complement.
CTACAAAACGTATGCATACCTTAATGAATGCAGATTTTGTAGATCACCGAGGATCTAAGTCAAGAGAGAATAGATTGGTAAATACTGGTTAAAGAGAATTCTAATGAAATGGATGCACTACTTGCCCTTAATCCCTAGGTTGAAACGATTGTATGCATCGATGAGTTCGGTCCCTCACATGACCTGGCATAGTAGCAACAAGAGAAATGATGGAATCATAACGCACCCATCACATGGAGAAGTTTGAAAGCATTTTGATCGGGCCCATCCTATATTTGCGAGTGAGCCCATAAATATTAGACTAGCTTTATATTCTGACGGATTTGCACCGAATTTCAATTTTGATAACGCGTACTCTTGTTGGCCCGTAGTCGTGACACCTTATAACCCGAGTCTCGAAATATGCATGAAGAACCCATACATGTTCCTAACTTGTTTCATACCTAGTCCCAACAATTCAAAGGTCAAAATAGATGTCTTCTTGCAGTCCTTGGTGGACGAGTTACATGAGTTGTAGATCCATGGTGTACAAACGTATGATATTTCAACGAAGACAAATTTCCAACTGCGGGTGGCATTGATGTGGACCATTAACAACTTTCCTGCATACGGCATATTGTTAGGTTGGTGCACTCAGGGCAGAATGACAAGTCCAAATTGTATGGAGGATACAAAGACATTTTGGTTGATGAATGGCGGTAAGAATTTGTGGTTTGTTTGCCATCGAAGATTTCTCGGCATGGATCATCCTTTCAGCGTAACAAGGACTCGTTCAAAAAGAATAAAACTGAACAAGAAGAGGCACCTGTGAAGTTGGGTGATAGAAAAGTTTGGTAGCGTATCAGAAGAATCCCATGGATCGTCGATTGGACTAAATAGAGTATATTTTGGGAGTGTCTTATTGGAAGGACAACTTGGTTCGACATTGTCTTGATATGATACACATTGAAAAAATTGTGTTTGATAACATCATGCACACAGTAATGGACGATAAGCGAACAAAGGATAATGACAAGGCTAGGTTAGACTTAATGGACATTTGCAGGCGACCAGATCTGAACTTAAAGGGACTTAATAACAGGCGGTGGGCTAAACCAAAAGTGGTATTCGCTCTACGAAGGAGCAGAGACTAAATATTTGTATGTGAATTACAGGATTAAGGTTTCCTAATGGTTACTCCTCTAACTTGGACAGGTATGCAAACGTGTCACAGGGTAGGCTTGCTGGGTTAAAAAGTCATGATTGTCACGTCTTCATGGAGTTCTTGCTTCATGTCGTGTTCAGAGAACCTCCAACCAACATCTGAAAACCCCTCACAGAAATAAGTGAGTTCTTTAGGGATTTATGTGCTATGATATCACTAAAATTAATGTAACCAAGAAATATAGGCACTACAATCCTTTTATACTACCTCAAAATGCATGATAGTATACTATTTACCTTATTCAGGTTCATGCAAGTCTAGTTATGTGGTTGTGGTTAATACTAAACCAAAAGTCCGCATTGAATCTGATGATAGGATAGAGGGTCAGGAACCTTACTAGATTGAAGACCCAACTCCTTCGAAAATGGTGGTTGATATCGGTAAGCCAATCACCCTTAGGTCTGCTGTTATGGATGATGACATCATTGACCTTTGACTAGATGCCGACGCACTTTTATCATAGGACGATGATCTTCAAGAAGAAGAAGGCGATGAAGAAGAGGAAGACAAGTTTGCTGATAATCAGGAAATTACGTCGGAAGAGGAGAATGGTGAACCAGAGAAAAAAGATGACGAATCTAAGTAGAGTTAATGTAAACTTATTTCTGTGATATGTATTTCTTTAAGAAACTTTGCATATTTGTAATATATATTTCAGTGAATGTAAACATATAGTTCTGTGAATGTAATATAATTAGTATTGTTTTAGATATTTCAGTTACCATCATTCCGTATTTATAATTTATATTTTGTGTACTTCACATCAGGTTTAAACTACTATTTCAATTATTAATTATCAGGGTACATTAGAGATGGATGAAAAAAGATAATTAAAAAAAAAACAAAAATGCTATCATCGGTATTACCGATAGAATATTTTGATGGTAACAGCCAAGTCAAATTTAAAAAAAAAATAAAACATTTCCGTCACCATTACTGTCAGTTTAATCTGCTGGTAATGTGGTAAGGGAGAATAATAATGTGGCGCCAATATTATTGTCGAAAATTTCCGACGATAACGCCTAACATATTTCATTTTCACGCTAACTATATTCTGTCACTAAATCCGACAATAATTACTATTAGACGAAAAAATTTCAACGATAAATATTTACCGACGAGATTTATACCATCTGATTTTATCTGACGATAAATCTGACCTACTCAGTATTTTTCTTCTAATCCTAACCGGCTCATTGAAAGTTCTTGTTTACCATAGAGGTAAATTGCCCTCTCCATCATCCTTTCCCAAAAATTTAGTGATCATTCGAATTCAGTTAAGACACCACCTTAGTATGTCTATGCTGCAGATAAAATTGCTGCCAAAAAAATTCCCAATCTTACGAAGACCGGGTTTAATAAGATTATGACAATTAAACCTGACTTTTCTCCATTATAGATATTTCATTCTAGAATAGCATTAGTTGGATGCAATCATGCATATTAATTTTGGAAGAGACTCGATACCTACTTAATTTGTTGCTCACTACAGAGTCCAGAATATCTCTTTCAAATCAAGAAATTATTAATCTTCTTTCGGCTGTTAGTTCTCCCCTAACAATGATGAATATGTTAATGTCATTCTTGATGATTTAAACTCTTATTACAAAGTCTTTAGGACCTTTGTTCTTAATAAAAAAGAACCATGGACCATTGTTGAGTTAGAAGCATTCCTTATAGCCCAAGATCGGATGCATGATCAATTTGCTAAGGAAAAAGCACCTTTGGACTAGCCTAATATCATACAAACTCAACCCTTTTCTCAGGTCACCCCATACTAAACTTCCTCAACCCTTTTCAATGCTTCAAGATTTTCTAGACATGGCCTTAGTGGTAGAAGAGGCAGAGGTGGGCATGGTTTTTATGGTGGACGAAGTTCTCTAGTTCATATTACAACAGTAATGAACATGTTTCAACTAGGAAAGGCAGAAATATCTCTATTCGTCATGTTAGTAACTCCACTATTTTCTCTTATTCATCTCATATTTAGTTTGTATTATTGAATCTTGGGTTTAGCTAACATGTATCCTAATGACACATGATGTCCTAATGGCATATGATAAGTTTATTATTAGTGAAAAATTTTAAATGTTTTCATTTAATGAAGACAACATAAATGCATTGAAAACTTGATTTTTTTTTTATATTTTTAATGAAAACTTTTCACTAATGACAAGTTTATCATATGTCATTAAGGCACATATTAACTAAAACCTTGAATCTTTTATATGTTCTTGACATTGTAAGAATTCTTATTAGTGTGCAAAATTTTGCTGAAGACATTATGGTGTTTATTATCCTCTTAAAGTATGCCCATAAAACACAAAAGAGCTAAATCCAAAAATAAAAAAGCGAAAGCATTTAAGTCATTCTCCATGATAAAAAGGTATGGAGAGGATCATAGGTGGTTATTTGTCAAATGGGATAGTTTGATTAATTTAATCCCATCCCGTTTAGCTTCATAAATTATACGATTAGTCTGGTTGAACCCGTTTTATTTATGTATTACAATTTTTAAGATTAACACAATGAGTTAAACGGATTGACTCTTTTATAAAAAAATTTTTATTATAAAAAACCTTAAACAAACAATTCAACTAGGTATTCTTTAAAAATTGTACAATATTCAGCCTTTTATTACAATAATTTAAAAAAATTAAAACAAACACATCTAAAAATTATAAATAGATTTAGTGTCTTTTTAAAATTAAATACACATTCAAAATACAAACTAAATAAAACTGAAATTTAAAATTTACAAAATATAAATTTCTAAACATTTATTTGTCATTCACTCTCAATTGAGAAATACACAAGCTAATACTTAGCGTGGACATATAACTGTTTAGTTACTTCTTTCCTTTTAGATTCTTATAAAGTAAATATTGTTTGTTTAAGTACGTCAATTCTAATTAAATTATTCCTTGAATAAATTAAACTGTGTTTTTCTTTTGAGAACTTAAGTTGTTTCCTTTTTTATTTAATGTTAAAATGCCCACTAAGCACTAATTGTATATTTTATCAATTTCAAACCTTTTACAGTTTAAAAGCATAGCAGAAGCATATTATTGGTGGACATATATATCTTTGGTCTTTAAGACTATATTATATATTGCAAGACATGAATTTCGGTTGATATATGTACTTGGATACGAAATCTTTCAAAGATTCCAATCGCAGTCGCGAAGGTGGCTACATTATTATTCATTTATTTGTTAACGACCATGAACAAAGAATATTATACCAAGAGTGAAAATTCTAATCGACCCGCAGAGCGCGTGGAGCATGCATGCCACTGCGCCACAGTAATATAATGAGATATTTTAACCTTAACATATGATAACCATATTATTTTTATTTTCCAATGATAATTTGATAACCATATGATAGTATTACGGCCTGCCCAAGTAATTTACGGGCCGGCCTGCCCGAACGGTCGAAAAAGAGACGTTCAGATGCCGACCCGGACACGCGTCCCGGACACGCGTTCCTGACACGCGTCCCTGACAGCTTCACCACAACTGTGCGAGGAAGGCCTCGAAGAAGGTGGGTCTGTCCCTGCAGGGCCCACCTCTGACACAGTATATATGGGGAACGACCTGCCTTTCTCCCAAGGTACGTCACATATCACTCATTCCCTACTCGCCTGCACACTTCATTGACTTGAGCGTCGGAGTGTCTTTGCAGGTGACACTCCCCCTCACACAAAGTTTTCGGGATATCGTCCACTCGTCCTCGGCAGCCCAGAATCAGGCGAACCCCATCCAATCAATCGAAGTATCAACCCGAACCGTCCGATACCCGACCCACCGAACAGATAGTTTTTTTTTTTACCAAATCATAGCTTAAAATTTAAAATCGGATTCAAATTTATCCCTAATAAATGATCTAAATTGAACATCAAATTTACAATCATAACTTGTATTAGTTTCTGAATTTATATCCATTATTAGGATTTGTCACGTTAACTTGTCACGTTAAATAAAACAAAATGATGCTATTTTATATTTGCGCCAAATCTTCAACAAAAAAAAAAAAACACTATTTCACACAAATGAAATAAATTACATTTGTTTTATGATCATCATTAATGAAAAAGAGATGTATTTTATGTGAACGATATTATTTTGTTTCATCTCGCGCATAGCAAATTAATGTGTCAAATCAATATGCCGTTAACAAAGATGAATTCAGGGAGTAATGTGTTATCATTGTAAATCTAGAGGTCTAATTTGAATTGATTAAAATCTTAGTAATAAATTTAAGTCTAACCATAAATTTTAAAGGTTAAATTTAGTATTAACTTAAAAATTGATATATTTAATAAAATAAAATGTTAAAAATTAATTTAGTGAATAAAATGTATGTGTCCGTGCATTGAGTCGATGTCACCACTCGTTTCAATAAGATACAAATATATTATATTCAATAATTTAATTAAATATATTATATAATCTAATATAATTTTAACTACAATGTAATTTTAACATAAGAACTTTTCTAATAACTCTTATTATGCAAGTAACCATCTTATGAAATAACACTAACGGCGGCAATTATAGTGAATTAATAATTGTCCAAGAGAATGTTATTTAATTTCCTGCATGGAATTAGCGGAAGTAACACTAGAATATGATTAATGAGTGTTTGTATCATGTGGCTTTACATGCTTAATTGATCGAAAGGGAATCACCTACTGCGTATTATGTTATATATAAAATAGCAGTGTCTTTGTGAGAAGCCATAAGACGTGATCCCCGCACGGTACGCGGAGAATGGTAGAGGATGGATCGGAGTAGTGGACAAGTGCCTCCCCATAAAATAACAGAGGCTTAAAGTATTATTTTATAATCTCTAACATTTTACTTAAGCCTTAATTTTACTTTTAATATTTAAAATATTTTATTTAATTTTATTTTTTGTTTTAATTAAAATTAATTTTTTCGTAAAAAGGAAATTTCTCTCTATCACTTATCTTTTCTTTTCTTATTTTTCAGTTATTTTTACTTTCAAGTTATTATTACTATCATTCTGACTATTAAAAATTATAATCTTTTGTATCTATTTAAAGAAAAATATAATGGAATAAATGGTATTTTTAAAAAAATATTGTTAATTAGATAACTAAAATATATTTACAAAAAATATTTAAAATAAAAATAAATATTTCAAACATTAAAAATAAAATTAAAATTTAATTCAAATTTTAAGAAGTAAATCAGTACTTTGTCTAATAACAAAATATGTTATTGATACATATACAAAATAGGAGGAATAGGAGGCTTTCAAATGGGAACTAATGATGAAAATTCAGAAAGGTGCAAGAAGAAATAGAAAATCAAACAGCTAGCAAGAAGGACGGAAGTGAGAGATTCTATTGAACCAATCGTTGGAGCAAAAAGGAGCTCTGAGCAAAGAGAAAAGGAGACAGACCATGAAAGAACTGGTTATGCAATTGAGGTTTCTGAAGGGCTACAGGGTGCCATCCTAAAAGTGGCACCCCAAGGGCCATGAAGATGCTCATGTGGAATTGTCGGAGTTTGGGAAAACCCTGACAATTCACAACATCAAAGGGATTAAGAATTCCCATTTTCCAGAGGTGTTGTTTTTGTGTGAAACTAAACAACAACCCTCTTATGTTGAAAGGCAGTTGAGAAATTGTGGTTATCAGAAAATCTTCACTGTGAATCCTAATGGAGCGGCTGGTGGACTAGCGCTTGCATGGAAAGAGGGTGTAAAGGTGGAAGTGGTAAAAGCTGAGGAGTTTTTATCCTTTTTTCCATAGAGGATCAAGAAAGACAGCTGATTTGGAAAGTCTTTGCAGTACATTTACACAGCTCTGAGCACATTCACAATAACCAATATGAGGTGCTGCTAAATCTTATGGAGAATAGGGGAGAATGACACTTAATAATTGGTGATTTCAATACAATTTTGTCTAATCAAGAAAAACAGGAAAAAAGGGAGAAATCAGCTCAATTAATCCAATCTTTTCAAGACTTTATCAACAGAGGACAATTGATAGATATGGGTTTTAATAGTGATAAGTTTACTTGGTGGAACCGAAGTTGCCAAGATAGTGATATTCGAGAAAGACTAGACCGAGGACTCCTATCTCCTAAACTAAGAGAGGAGTATCCTTGGGCCAATGTTACTCACTTAGAAGACACAGGATCAGACCACAGACCGTTCCTGATGTGCACTAACCAGACAACACATAAGGGCAAGAGGCACTTCAGATTTCAAGAGAGATGGTGTGGAATGGCAGAGGTTGATAAAATTGTATCTGAGGCATGGCTGACTTCTTTTCCAGGTTCATCAATGTACCAACTGTTTCAGAAATTAAAGAAGTGCAGACATGAACTGGTTAAACGGCAATCAGCTGGAACAAGTAACTCTAAAAAGAAGATAGACGAGCTGAAAGCACTATTATCAGTGGCCAAGGCAGACCCAACAACAGCAGACAAAGAACGGATTCTATTATTAGAAGATGAACTAGCTGCCGCCCACATTAGTGAGGAACGCTACTGGAAAGAAAAATCAAGAGTGAGCTGGCTAAAATGGGGAGATCAAAATACCAAGTTTTTTTTATGCAAAAAATCAGTCCAGAAATAGAAGAAACAAGATATGGAAATTAGAGGATGAAGAGGGGAATTGGTGCACCACACCCGAGGCAATCGGCGACAGGGCACAGAGGTTTTTTGTTGATCTATTTGAAAGCAATAATCCAGAAGATCCCTCTCAATTTTTCAACGAACTTAGAGTCAAAGTTTCTTCTGAAATGAATAGGAGTCTAACTAAACCAGTCTCAAATGATGAAATTAAAAGGACTACATTTTCCATTACTGCAGAAGCCGCCCCAGGAGACGACAGATTCACTGCAAAATTTTATCAGTTCTATTGGGGTAGGATTAAAGGGGATGAATGCAAGGCTGTGAGAAGTTTTTTTAGTGGCAGCAGCATTCTAAAGGGATTTAACCACACCCAAATCTGTTTGATACCTAAAGTGACTCAAGCTACTTCTATGAATCAAATTCGACCAATCAGTCTCAGCACAGTCTTCTACAAAATTATCTCGAAAGTTCTAGTTCATCGACTTCAACCTTTTATGAGTATGTTAATAAGCGACAATCAGAGTGCTTTTATTCGGGGAAGACTCATTAGTGACAACATTCTTGTGGCTCATGAATGCATGCATTTTCTAAAGAATAAAATCCATGGGGGAAACGACATGGCGATAAAGGTTGATATGAGTAAGACATATGATAGGGTGGAATGGAGTTTTGTGTGGTTTATTATGAAGAAGTTGGGTTTTTGCTCAAAGTGGATTGAATGGATGAAGGCTTGTGTCTCTACTATATCCTATTCTGTTATTGTGGATGGTACACCAACTGGTTTTTTCAAACCAAGTAGCAGTCTCAGACAAGGAGACCCCCTCTCACCATATCTATTTCTTTTCTACGCAGAGGGTCTATCCTATCTGCTCCACAAAGGAGAACAGAATAACCTCTTTCAAGGACTGCGATTGAACAGTAGATGTCCGACTATTCATCATCTCCTATTTGCCAATGATTCACTCTTATTTTGTAAAGCTACCCAATACAACTGCTCTAATCTATCCCAAATTCTCCAACTATATGGCAGACTAAGTGGACAACAAATTAATTTCTCCAAGTCTGCTGTGTTTTTCAGCAAAAACACCCCTTTACCCATCAGAACTGAACTAGCGGCATCTTTGGATAAATATTTGGGGCTACCCTCCATAGTACACAGATCCAAAAGAGAAACATTTGCTTTTATAAAAGAGAAGGTGGCGAAGAAGCTCTCGCATTGGAAGAAATCATTTCTATCTGCTAGTGGAAGGGAGGTGTTGATCAAAGCAGTGGGTTCAGCTATACCAATTTATACTCTGGGCTATTTCAAACTCCCAGATACCCTCTTGGATGAAATGCACCGAATGATGATACAATTTTGGTGGGGACAGAAACAGAATAAAAAGAAGATGCAATGGATCAGTTGGGACACTATGACCAGAGAAAAGAATTTTGGGGGTATGGAGTTTAAGGACCTAAAGGCATTCAACCTAGCCATGTTAGCTAAACAAGGATGGAGGCTAATGACTAAACCACATTCTCTTTTCTACAAAATCTTCAAGAATAAGTACTTCAGATACAGTTCCTATCTAGAAGCCAAACCAGGAAATCGACCATCCTGGGCTTGGCAGAGTCTTTTGGAAGGAAGGAAAATATTGGAGAAAGGAATTAAGTGCAAAGTTTCAATTCAGGGATCTGTCAGAATCAGAGAAGACCCATGGTTTGGGGACCAACCACCATTTCGCATTGCAGTTAATGAATGTAGAGATGAATCGCTTACCTGGGTTAGACAGCTAATCACAGCCGAGGGAGAATGGAATCACCAACTCCTTATGGAAGCCTTCCCACTAGACACAGCTCAACAAATTCAACAAATTCCTATCACAGAAGAGGAAGACTCGATTATATGGTGCAATAACAACTCAGGGGAGTACTCGGTAAAATCTGGGTATAGTATAGCATACCAATTCTTTCACCCTCCAGTGAATTCACTCCATCCCCGATATGCAGACTCAGAAATGTGGAAAACCTTATGGAAAATGAGAGTAACACCAAAGGTCAAATTATTTGCTTGGAGATTAGCCCATGAAGGCATTGCCGTTAAAGCAAAATTGAACGAGAAATTACCACAAGTTTTTGTCCCCGCTGTCTCGGCGCCGGAGACACCGATGCATGCCATTGTCTTCTGCCCAGAAGTTCTTCAAATTTGGAACAGCTCTCCAGTAGCTAGCACTATTTCCCGCGACCCTAACCTAAAAGCTTGGGATTGGTGGAGTCAATTCATGGAAGCTGAGAAATCCAAACCCAATTTCAGAATCAGAAGTGCTCAGGTGGCTTACCTTCTATGGCAGATTTGGTTGGCGCGGAACGCTTTAGTCTTTGAGGACCAACACCAGAAACCTGGGAAAATTCTGTCTCAGGCGATATTGTTGGAGGAGGAATACCAGCGACATTATTTTCTCAAACCACCTTCTCTATGAACAGCAGTAACTAGTTCTTTGGAACTTCTTCCTCTCTTAATTGTTTTCTTTCTCTCCTTTACCCATTAGATAAATTTTATTTAACATCTCGATTGAAAAATTCCTTTGTCTTAACATAATGTACTCCAGGAGAACATAATGTACTCCAGGTATAAAGTTTTTTTATGCAATAAAAATATATATATCTTTGAAAGAAAAAAAAAAGAGCAGGTAATGTTGCGGATTACAGCTACAATAGAAAACCCGATTAAAGTGGACTTGGCTGTTAAGTTGGCACAGAGAGAAAGATATGTTCGCGCCTATGTTCAAAATGATCTGGTTCAGAAGCCAGTTTTCAAGGCAAAAAACAAAAAAGCAAGGACCACAAGCCAACTTAAGTGCCATGTTCTTTTATATCCAAAGCCATTAGAGCAACATTTAGCCGAAAAGGAAATAAGCCAGGTGTGATCTCTTCTCCTCAACATACTCCAGCGACCCGTGTAAGCTTGAACCCTTCCTTTCAAAAACGACCGAGACCCTCCTCTTTACAGAACTCACTAGTTGACAAGAATGGAGGCACGACGGCGGAGACAGCGGCGGGGGTCCAAATGAGACGGGTACGGAAGCGCAAAGGGGAGGAGCTCCGCAGGGGGAAACTTCAATTGAGGTGCCTCAATTTAGGATTTTTCCCAAATAATAAGTATAGGGAGACAATGAGAATACTAAACAATGTCAATGGATATATCGGATGTTCAATTTAATAGGTATGTAAATGATTATGTTGATTCTTAGCTGGATGGTGGTTATTCCTTTTGATTCGGTTTACTCATGCACAGTTAACAATAACTGGATGTTCAATTCACTAGGTGTGTGAATGGGTATCCTAATGTTAGGGTCTAGGAGATAATTTGGAGGTAGAGTACTTTTTTATTTTATTGGATCAATTCTAGAACCAAAGTTCACATTATTCACAAAAGTCATTGTCTACCTAACAAAATCCCTTCCCAAATCTATTTTATTCTATTCTTGTGTTTATGGATATCTTAAATTCGATAGTTTGAAATATTAGGGGTGATTCAAATAAGTTGGATCGGGTGATTTATAAAGAATTTTTTAAAAAATTTAATTTTTTTATTGTGGTTGAAATTCATTTTCCCTTTCAATATTTGTAATTGTTTTGGGAACAATTTGTGTATCACTCTTTTAGGATTGTGAAAGTAGAGGGACACAAAAAAGGTATTTGATTTTTATCTTCTTTGCAAGGTGCTTGCTGTAAAGTGCTTCAAAATATGGACCAATGTGTTATAATTGATGAGGTTCAAATGAATAATGTGATTTGGCAGTGCAGTGGGATTTATGGTAGTCTCCAATTTAATAAAAAAGTGCTCTTCTAGGATTATCTCATATCATAATCTATGATTTTTCAGAGTTCTTGGATTATTCTTAGTGATTTTAACGAAGTCATCTTCTCTCATGAAGTTAAGGGTTGTCATTTCTCTAGTCTAAGAACAAATCAGTTTGTTACTGCTTTAGGGGATTGTGGACTCTTTGACCTAAAATTGATTGGAAGGAAGTTCTCTTGATATCAGAGGGTAAAAAATTATCTTGAAGTGACCAAAAAGCTTGATCGAGTTTGCATAAATGGTGGTTGATTATCTCTTTTTTCGAAGGCTTATGCAATTAGACTTCAATCAGATCAATGCCCTATTTTAATGCACTATATAGGTCGTCTTCAGCCTAAAGGGAATAGACCATTTTTCTTGCGGCTTGGGCCACTCATCCTAGATACTGAGATATTGTGAGTAATTTTTGGGGGTCTGGCAATAGGGGAATCCATAGCAAATTATCGGAAGTACAGAAGAATTTCTTATATTTTAATTCAAAGGTGTTCAAAAATATTTTTATTAGAAAATGCGAGCTAGAGCGGTAGATTAAATATTATCAGCTGTGCTTGGAAAAGGTTGACAGTTTATATCTGAGGCAAAAGGAGTAGGAGTTGAATGAAGAGTATAATAACATCCTTGTGCAAGAGGAGCTTCTAGTGGGGAGACTACTATTCCTACTATGATCGAACATTAGAAAATATTTTCTAAGGGCTTATCAAACTACCAACAAACTCTCTCGACGTCTCAACTTCCAAAGCTCCTAAAAGGAAGTCTGAAATCTCACAACACCAGAAAAAAAAGTCACACAAGTCTTCACCATCGATCAAGCAAAGTAACACTTATAACTCTCCTTCTATCTTCCTTTCTTCATATAATTTATTGTTTTATTGGTGTATTATATTTATTATTTATTTTGTTATATTTTTTTTTAAAAATCATTTCCTTATACAGGGGACCTCTTCAAACAAATCAGACAATTTGACTACTTCCTCAAGTACGCCGAACTCAAACGACACTGGTACAAGTTCTATGCATTCTTCGAGCTCATCAACTCAAAAAGTTGAGGTATATTGGCAATTTCATTTTATTTCGACAAAACTATTATTTTATAAATTTATTCTCGACACTTATTTTTCACTGATATAGGTTGAAAAATCCATCAAAGAAGCAACCTCAAATCCTAAGGTGACGCCAACCAAGAGCAAGTCTCCAATCATAAACAATAAAGAGAAATCACCTTCTTTGTTGCCAAGTGGACATGTTTTGTCATACTATTTACAAAACGAAATTGAGGTTGATCAACCTAACAAATGTAAAGACATTGGAGTTCAACCAAAGTAAGAAATTTCTCCAAAAACCAAATTTGTCGATGATTAAGCTTCTCCTGAGAAGATCGACGTCGACCTTACCAACTTTCCTTTTACTTCTGCCGAGACAAATCCACCAAAGATGTCAAAAAAGAACATTGAGCCCATATCTCAATCCAACTTACACACTGGTGGATCCTCGACTCATGTCGATGAAAACAACCCTATTGACGGAGTTAAACTCGATCTTGACACTTATCAAGATGGCAATCAACGTGTATTGGACCAAGCTCCAAGCCCACAAGAAATTGATTTAAAAGAGCTTCTTTCATCTGTTTCTAATCTATCTCATAAGATTGATGTGACGTCTCAAACATCACCCATCAAGAAATCACCACCATCTCAACTTCCAAAAGAGCTATCTCCTCGTGCTCTTGAAGGTCTAAAAATACTCCTTGAATTTTTAAAGCACACTATTGACCAATGGCTAAATGAGGATGACCCGAACAATCAACTTTCTGATATCTTGAGTTCAACTCTCGAGTATCATGGGCTCGTCAACTTTTTCAGGCAAGTACAAAAATTCGAAAAAATCATCAATAATTTACTTATCTCTCATAGCAAACTTACTAGCTTCAAAAATGGAATGCCAGAGATCGAAGCAGAATCTAAACAACTCAATGTTTCATATGCCTCTTCACAAAAAACTTACAAAAAATATAAAACTAATGTTGCTCATGCAACTAAAACTCTTGATCAATTAATCAATCAGGAAGAAGAACTTGAAAAAGAACTCGCTCAAGTCCGTGCAGACATAGCTCTATTATGAGACCCTTTTTCCAAAGGTTGACAGAGGAAGAAAGACCTTAATCAAGAGCTGTGCGAGATGGAAAATGCTCAAGTTGAACTTAAAAGAAAATATGAGAAGTTACAAGTCGATGAACATGAAGAGATTTAAGTTTTCAACTTGATTGACGAAGAAAGAGTACGTTTCAAGTTTGATTTGGAAGAACTTTTGGAACCTTATTTCTGAAGGCTTGGTATGCTAAGTTCCTTTGTACTTTATTCTGCTTACTTCATATAACTTCGATATTCTAAAACCTTAGTTCTATTCTAGACATTTTTAACATGTCAAATGCTATTCTCTAAGCATCAATATCATTTCAAATACTTCTAATTAATCGATTTGATCTCACTACTAGTATATATATATGTTTAACTTTATATGCATTTCCAGAATACAAATTGATCACTTGAAAGAGTCCCTCCCAATTAGAAGACCATTTTTCATAAGCTCTCAATTTCTTATAAAATAGCCTTTAATACTAACTCGTTAATACCAAAAACTTTCTTTCACTCGTTGATTGTAAATACGAGCTATATTCTCTTTCTGACGAATTAGATTATCTAGTGCCAAGATATGCTCATTATCTAAATCATTTAATTCATCAAACATTGCATTCCAATAATCTTTGATTGGCAATTCGTCTTGTCTCATCACTCTCATGGTATTAAGATTGATTTCTAAAGGTAACATCACATCGTGACTATAAACCAATTTATAAGGAGATGTATTTGTCGAATCTCTTAGTGAATTTCGACAAGCCCATAAAACTTGACTTAATGTTTCATGCCAAGTACGAGGTTTCTGACCAATCTGCTTCTTAATAAAATTAATTAGAATTTTATTTGCAACCTCAACTTGGCTATTTGTTTGCACATAATATGGGGTCGAAGTCACCATAATTATATTTCTTGATGTTGCAAAATTTTTAATACGTTGGCCAGTAAACATAGTACCTTCATCAGTACTCAAAGTTTGAGGGATTCCAAAACGATGGATTATATATTCCTTGATGAAATCGATAATTTTATTTTGTCCAACTTCTATTAAAGGAACAGTTTCGACCCATTTTATAAAAATAATCAATTGCTACCAAAATGAACTTATGATTTTTTTATGATTGAGGATGAAGAATTCCAATTAAATTTAAAGTCCAACATCTAAATGGCCAAGGTTTTATAATCAAATGTAATTCAGAAGCAAGAATTTATTGTATTACACCATGTTTTTGACATTCTTGGCATGCTTTGGCATAGTCAACGCCCAAGAAGAACCAACCTCCTAAGTTGAACACCCAAAACTGGCATTCCACGCCAGCTAGGGAGCAGAAACCAGCGAGCTCACCCCCCTTCTCCAAGTTGAATGCCCAAAACCTGAGTTGAACGCCAGGAATCAGCCCAAACACTTACCAAGTGGGCCCTAAAGTGGATTTTAGCACTCTTTAGGCTTTTCTTATTTTCTTTTTGTAATTTTTAAATTAAAAACAATATCTTTTAGGTTTAGTCTTAGAAGTTTTACTATAAATAAGGGACTTCCTTCCTCCTGAGAATCACGCCTCCCGGGAGGGGAGGATCAGACACTAACAGACGGATCTTCTCTGTTTTTTCTGTAAATTATGAGCAACTAAACCTCCTAGGTTAAGGTTAGGAGCTCTGCTTGTCCTATGGATTAATATTATTAATTATCTATTTTAATAAATATTTGATTCCATTCTATGATGTATTGTCATTCTTCATCTAAACAAATCTGAGGTGGAACGAGAGTATGACCCCTTATTCTACATGAGTTCTTGCGAGTCCTGACCCGGATAGTATTGAGCTATAGCTTGAGAATACATTTCCTAAACCAACAAGTTATCTAGGCTAATTTGGATATGTGACATATAATCTCGTTAGTTATGGGTAATTGAGATTTCTGTGGCGCTAAGGCTAGAATATTGAGCTTTATTTTCCGATCCGAAAGATCTGACATTGTATGTGGCACTTTAAGTAGGATCAAGGGATAGTGAATTACGTAAGCTTCATCCTCATTCATATTAAATGACCATTGACAATGGCGTTTGATGTGGATTAGAGGAGATTAATTGACCACGACCAATGGCGTTAATCACTTATAGTTTTGCCATAGAATGAATCATTCATTGTTAAAGTAGTCAGTAAGAAGTATTAATCCGGAAAGATAAAGCATCTCCAAAGCCTTAACTGATTTCTCATTATTGTTTCTACATCAATTCTTTATTACTTTCTTTACTATTTTGTTTTATGCGCCTACAACAACAACCACTATCTTTCTATTTGTCTGACTAAGATCTGCAGGATAACCATTTCTTGCTCAATCCAACAATCCTCGTGGAATCGACCCTCACTCACATGAGGTATTACTTGGACGACCCAGTACACTTGCTGGTGAAGTTGTGCGAGTCCAATTTAGCGCACAAAGTTTTTGGCGTCGTTGCCGGGGATTGTTCGTGATTGACAACTACCAGTTGTCTTGCTACTTAGATCAGGTACTTTTTACTGGTCTTTTCTTTTAACTGTGTTTCTTGTTAAGTTTTCAAACCTTCTTTGTTTTCTTTTCTTAAAAATTTTTCAAAAATTTTTCATCTTTAGTCATCTTTTTCTCTTTTTCAAGTTTTTGTATCAAATTTTAAGTTTGGTGTTTCTTAGAAGTTTGGTCAATTATTTTTCTTTCTCTTGATTTTCGAAAATTATTCTTGTCTGCTTTCTTGAACTTTTGATTTTTACCTTGTTTTACCTTTTCTTTCTTTCTTTATATTCGAACTTTTTTTGGTATTTTCCCTTATTTGATTCAAAACTTCTAAGCTTAGTGTCATTTAGTATTTCTCTCTCTATTTTTTCGAATTTTGTGTTATTTGATTTCAAAATTTTTAAGTTTGGTGTCCGCCTAGTGTTTTTCTTTTCTTTTTAATTTCTGAAAAAAAAAACTTTTCTTTTAAATTTTTGAAAGTTTTGAATCTTTTTCTTTCTTGAATTAAAAATTTTAAGTTTGGTGTCCCGTTAGTTTTTCTTTTAATTAATTTTCTTTTTAATTCTTAAATCATATCTTATTATCTTTCTTGATTTTTGAACTTTATCTTATTTATTTTTTCCTTGATTCTCAACTTTTTCTTGATTTCCGATTTTATCTTGATTTTCTTTTTAATTTTTGGTTACTAGTTTATTTATTTTCCTTAAATTTTCGAACTTATCTCATTTATCTTTCTCTTTATTTTAAGAATTTTGTTTTAAGTTATCTTATCTTTATTTAATTTCAAATTTTAAGTTTGGTGTCTTTTAATATTTCTTTTTTCTTTTTTTTTTAAATTTCAAAAATTTTAAATCTTTTCTTTTTCTTTTTAATTAATTTTCTTTCAAAAAAATTTTCAAATCTTATCTTGTTTATCTTTCTTGATTGTTGATCTTTATCTTATTTATCTTTTCCTTGATTTTTGAATTTTCTCTTAGTGATCTTGTTCTCATCTTTTTTTTTTTTAATTTTTGTTTAATTTTTGAATCATATCTTATCTTGATCTTTGATTTTTATCTTATCTTTTTTTCTTGATTTCCAAATTTTGATATCCTATCTTTATTTTAAATTCAAATTTTAATAGTTTAGTATTTTGTTAGTTTTTCTTTCTTTAATTTTGAAATTGAAACTCTTTAATTTTCAAAAAAAAAAATTTAAACCAAATCTTCTATCTTTATCTTCAAATCTTTTTAATTAATTATTTGCTTTATCTTGTTTTAATTTTAAAGTTTAGAGTTTCTTTAGTTTTTTTTTTTCTTTCTCTCTTTTTGTATTTGTTTCTTTTCTTTTCCATATTTTTTTTCTTTTTTTTCTTTTTTTCTCAAATATTTTTTTCTTTTGTTTTTCTCATTTTTCTTTCTTTCAAACTATATACAAGAACATCAATGCATAAGGTCTATACATTTAATCAATACATGAGC
>NC_029791.2:124704615-124720163 GCF_000816755.2 Arachis ipaensis | reverse complement strand
TTCTTTCTCCCTTTTTGAATTGTGAAAATTTTTAAACCCCTTTCTTTCTATTTTTTTAAATTTTTTTCAAAATTTCTAATTATTTCTTTTCTATTTTTTATTTATTTTTGATTTTTTTCTAAAAAAAAATTAATTTTCAAAATTTTTAGGATTAATTCTTGCATTCTTGTTTCGAACTTTCTTGTAAAGTGCTTGCTTTATCTTACTTTATTTTTTTTAGGATATCTCACTGGGGAGCTCTCTAAACTTTGACATAGAAACTCCCTACCTTTCTTTGTTTCTTAACTGTTTAGGAACACTAGGATCACTATGTATCTAGATGGAGGTGCACAAGCCATAAGAACCTTGGGGTCATATACAGCTCCTTCCCCCCGACTTCTATGGAAGGAGCATTAGTGTGCCTCTTATAGGAGTGGACAATTTTGAGCTCAACCCGAAACTAATCACGTTAGTGAAAAAAAACTGTTAGTTTTATGGGCAATCCCAGAAAGACCCCACCAAATTCATCTCCGATTTCTTGCAAATCTGTGACACTGTACGGACCAATAGAGTGGACCCTGGCGTCTACAGGATGCTGCTCTTTCCGTTTACTGTTAGGGATCAGGCCAAGGATTGGTTGGATGATCAACCTAAGGAGAGTTTGAACACTTGGGATAAGGTTGTTGACAATTTCCTGAACAGGTTCTTTCCCCCGCGGAGATTGACTAAGCTAAGTACAGACATTCAGACCTTCAGGCAGGAAGAGAGCGAGTCCCTTAATGATGTTTGGGAGAGGTACAAGCGGATGCTCAGAAGATGCCCCCGATATGTTCTCAAATTGGGTCAAGATAGACATCTTTTATGACAGTCTCTCTGAGATGGCCAAGACGTCATTGGATCACTTTGCAGGTGGTTCTCTGCACATGTAAAAGACACCCGAAGAGGCAGATGAGCTCATTGAGATGGTTACCAATAACCAGTACTTATACTCATCCAAGGGTACTCCAATTAGGAAGGAAGCTCAAGAAGTGATGAATGTAGATACGATCCTCGCTCAGAACGCACTTATAGTACTCCTCCAGACACTCCTTGTGATATAAGTGGTAACTTCTCTCAAGGTGAAATTCATAACTATGGCCAGTGGATACCTGAGCAGGTTAATTACATAAAAAATTCCTCCAAAAATCCCTACGATGCCCCTTATTCTCAGACTTTTAATCAAGGGGGGAGGAATCACTCAAGCAAAGAGGAAGTTGAATGCCCAGGAGGGGGCAGGGCTGAAGTTGAACGCCCAGGAGGGAGTAAGGTGGATGTTGAATGCCCAGAGAAGGGGGCAATAAACATCAATTCAAAAGACATTCCCCCTAAGTACCCCAACAATCCCTTTTTAGTCACTCTGGACACTCTTCCTGCATTACCCAAGGCTCCAGAGTACAGAGCCAAATTGCTATACCGTCAAAAACTTCAGAGACCTCCTAACACTCCCCCTAAGTTACACAAAGGTGAATCTAAGAGAAGAGTGTAAGACCCTCATCATGACCAAGGAGGCTAAGCCTAAGGTGGTACACACTGTTGAGGAACTAAAAGAAGAAAAAGCTCAAGAAAAGGCTGAAAGCACACTATTACACGCCCCTCTTGTGGGAAAAGAGCCTGAAGTGTCACATCCTCAAAAAGAGCGAAAGGAGACCTAGGATGAGCAGCACTCACAGTTCTTGGAAGTCTCTAAGAAGCTGCAAATCAATATTCTTTTTGTTGAGGTTTCGGAGCGATGACCTTTCTCTACTGCACTTATGAAGGGCTTACTCTCTGAAAAAGAATAAGAGTTAGAAGTGCAAGAGCAAGAAACAGAGGCCTATGTAACAAGTGAAAGTCCTGAATTCAGAGTGGTGAAAATCATCAAGGAAACCACTGAAAAGAGGATTGTGACCAAGGCACAAAAGAGGATATCCATGAAAAGAAAAAGGTCAGCAAGAAGGAATCTAACCCCTACCCTAACAAGCAAGGAGAATCAAGCTAAAAACAAAAAAAGAAAACTTGTTAAGAGGAATTCAAATTTGAGGGCACTAATCTCCTCCTCTTTCCCCTTGGAGTAATTTCTTTTAACCAACTGGAAGAAGAGGAAGAAAATTCAGCAATCAAGTGTCAAGCTAATGACATTAAAGAAGCGCTTGTTGGGAGGCAACTCAACCATGAGTATCATATAGTATTTTTTTCTTTTCTATTTTCTTTATGTTACTTTAGTTTGATATCATATTATTTTATTTTCTATTGTTTTTCATAGTTTTCTTAGTTTTTCTAACGTTTGTGATCATGTGCAGCCATTAAAACAGAAACAGGAACACGTAGGAGAGAAACAGAACACCCTGAAGGGTGCCCCTTACTGGCGTTCAACGCCAGAAGGGAGAAGAGAGCTTGGGCGTTCAACGGCCATAAGGGAACAGAAAGGACCAAGTTTTCTTTGCTTGGGGACAAGCGAACTTTTTAAGTTTAGTGTTGTAGAGTGAGCTCTAGGTGTATATTATCATTAATGGCACCAAAGGAAAGTGAATCAACTTCACAAAAGAGCACAGCCTGAACAACCATCAGCATTGAGGTAGTTGAGTTTCATTCCCCCTGTCTTTTTATTTTTCAATATTTTATTCTACTTTTTGTTTTCTATTCTAGATTTTGCATGATCAGTCTTAGGATTTTGCTTTATTAGTTTATTTTCAAAATTTTTATGGTTAAAGATGTCTCATGAATTACCCACTAAGCTTAAAAAGAAAATTTTTGAAAAAGAAGTAGTAAAATGCATGAGATTTTGAGTTGTATATTATAAGTTGTTCTATTTATCTCAAAGTGGTGGCCATACTTTTATTTTTTGAATGTATGAACTAACTGTGCATAATTAATATTAGAGTTGAGCATATTGGCTCTTGAAGAACAATGAATTTAGAGAAGTATTATTGGTTCTCTGAAATATCAAAAAGATTGATTCTTGAAGCGAAAAAAGCAGTAATATAAAAAGAAAAAAAAAAGAGAAGAGAAAAGGAAAAATCAAAAGAACAAGGGTCCAAGGCTTTGAGCATCAATGGTTAGGAGGGTCAAAATTGGCCTAAAAAAAGCTCAAATAAGTTGCTATCCCTAACTATATGCTTGTGGTGCGAAGGTGTCAAGAAAATCTTGAGAATGAACATTTAAAGTTGTGATCCAATGCAATAAAGAGTACGCTTAAGAACTCTGAGCACCATTGTCTGGGAGTTTAAGCAAAGCTAAATTTGAATCCAAGGGGTTCCCCCAGTTAAGTGCTTGTGGCGCTTATGTATCAGGTGGTAATACTTGAAAACAAAAAGTTTAGAGTCACGGCTAGGCTCAAAAGGTGCAAAGCACCAAAAGAAAAAACTGTGTTCAAGAATCAAGAAAAATAAAAAAGAAGAGAATCAATAATATCATCCAGATTCTAGTTCCAAGGGATGCCAATATTTCTGAGCTCCAAAGGAAAGTGAGATGCCAAAGCTATTTAGAAATAAAGAGCGAATAGTCCCATTCAGTAATTAGAACTGAGCTTCATTGACAACTCTGAAAACCTAATGTATTTTTCTCTTCCCGTTAGTCCTATCTTGTTTTTGGTTGCTTGAGGACAAGCAACAGTTTAAGTTTGGTGTTGTGATAAGTGAATATCTTATACCCTTTTTCATAGCATTTTCATAGTGTTTTTAGTTATATTTTATTAAGTTTTAGTATGTTTTAGTGCAAAATTCATCTTTTGGATACTACTTTGAGTTTTTGTATTTTTTCTATGATTTTAGGAGATTTTTGGATGAATTTGGCAGAATCTTGTTCAGAGACGAAGAAAGGATAGCAGATGCTGTCAATTCTGACCTCCGTGCATTCGAATGAGCATATCTTGAGCTATAGAGGTCCAATTGACGCGGTCTCAATGGCTTGGAAAGCTAACTTCTAGAGCTTTCCAGCAATATATAATATTCTATACTTCTCTTCCAGAAACACTGCCCACAATTGGCGTTGAATGTCCACATCTGGAGTTCAACGCCCAAGAAAGACCAACCTCCCAAATTGAATGCCCAAAACTGGCGTTCAACGCCAGTCAGGGAGCAGAAACCAGCGAGCTCACCCTCGTCTCCAAGTTGAATGCCCAAAACCTGAGTTGAACGCCAGGCATCAGCCCAAACACTCACCAAGTGGGCCCCAAAGTGAATTTTAGCACTCTTTAGGCTTTTCTTATTTTCTTTTTGTAATTTTTAAATTAAAAATAATATCTTTTAGGTTTAGTCTTAGAAGTTTTACTATAAATAAGGGACTTCCTTCCTCCTGAGGATCACGCCTCCGGGAGGGGAGGATCAGACACTAACAGACGGATCTTCTCTATTTTCTCTGTAAATTATGAGCAACTAAACCTCCTAGGTTAAGGTTAGGAGCTCTGCTTGTCCTATGGATTAATATTATTAATTATCTATTTTAATATATGTTTGATTCCATTCTATGATGTATTATCGTTCATCAATTCATCTAAACAAGTCTGAGGTGGAACGAGAGTATGACTCCTTATTCTACATGAGTTCTTGCGAGTCCTAACCCGGATAGTATTGAGCTATAGCTTGAGAATACATCTCCTAAACCAACAAGTTATCTGGACTAATTGGGATATGTGACATATAATCTCGTTAATTATGGGTAATTGAGGTTTCTGTGGCGCTAAGGCTAGAATATTGAGCTTCATTCTCCGATCCAAAAGATGTGACCTTGTTTATGGCACTTTAAGTAGGATCAAGGGAGAGTGAATTGCGTGAGCTTCATCCTCGTTCATATTAAATGACCATTGACAACGGTGTTTGATGTGGATTAGAGGAGATTAATTAACCACGATCAATGGCGTTAATCATTTACAGCTTTGCCATAGAATGAATCATTCATTGCTAAAGTAGTCAGTAAGAAGTATTAATCCGAAAAGATAAAGCATCTCCAAAGCCTTAACTGATTTCTCATTATTGTTTCTACATCAATTCTTTATTGTTTTCTTTACTATTTTGTTTTATGTGCCTACAACAACAACCACTATCTTTCTATTTGCCTGACTAAGATCTGCAGGATAACCATTGCTTGCTCAATCCAACAATCCTCGTAGGATCGACCCTCACTCACTTGAGGTATTACTTGGACGACCCGGTGCACTTGCCGATGAAGTTGTGCGAGTTCAATTTTGCGCACCAAATATGAACTAATGATACTTTTTGAAATTATACCAATAGCTCCCATGCTATCGACAAATAGTTTTGCAGTCTTTCGTTTGTGTACACTTGAACTCTTTCGACAACTGTTTTAAAACCATTTGAAAATCCCCTAAGATCTAGACATTCAATGCCCCCTAGTTAATTAAAATTTTCAATGCCAATATTAAAACCTCATATTCGGCTACATTATTCAAATATGGATATTTTAAATCGAACAAAAATTTTGATGGAATCCCTTTTGGGGATATGATCAAAATGCTAACATCATCACCATCTTTATGTTTCGACCCATCAAAATATAATTTCCAAGGTTCAACATCGATATCGACAATATATGCTCCCTAATCATTAAGATTATTTGGTCGATCAACTAAAAAATCTGCAATGACTTGTCCTTTTACAGCCTTGATTGGGACATACTGTAAATCGAACTCTGTGAAGGCAAGCATCTATTTTCCTAATTGACCCCTTAATATTAGATAAGATAACATGTATTTTACCAATTGAGTTTGTGTAATTACTTTTATAGTGTTTGCAATCATATAGCACTTTAACTTTGTACAAGCATAATAAAGAGAAAGACACAATTTTCCAATCAGAGAATATCTTGTCTCGATATCAGACAACACCCGACTTAGAGAATAAATTGATCTTTCATGTTCTTCTTCATCATCTTGAGCCAACATATATCCAATTGTGTTTATCGAGGCTACAACGTATAATTTCAGAGGTTCACAAGGACGGACTATAGCCATTACTGGCGCCTTCGACAAATATTCTTTGATGGAATCAAATGCTACTTGATGTTCACTTGTCCACACACATTGGGACTCATCTTTAAGTTTGACCAAAGGAGAAAAGACACGAGTTCGACCAGACAAATTCGAAATAAACTGTCGTAAGAAATTAACTTTTCCCAGAAAAAATTAAACTTCTTTCTTTTATGTCGAAGGTGGTAGTTCCAGAATTGCTTTCGCTTTATTTTGATCGATAGAAATTCCTTTCTTTTAAACAACAATTTCTAAAAAGTTTCTTGCAGAAACTCCAAATGTACATTTTAAATGATTCATCTTTAAACCTTTTACGCGCATTGTCTTAAAAGCCTGGCATAAGTAATCAAGATGTTGATCCATCGAACTTGATTTCACCATCACATCATCGATATATACTTCCATAAATTTTTCAATATGTTCATGAAAAATAGTATTCATAGCACGTTGGTATGTTGCCCCATCATTCTTTAAACCAAAAGGTATCATTACCCACTCGTAAGTTCCTAAGGCACCTGGAGATAGAAAAGCTGTTTTCGATACATTGTCCTTAGCTATAAAAATCTTATTATAACCAGAATAATGAAACTTAGAAGCTCGTTACCAGCTGCAGAATCGATTAATATGTCTACTACAGGCATGAAATATTCATCTTTAGGAATAATATTATTCAAATCTCGAAAGTTAATGTAAACATGCAATTTCCCATTCTTTTCATTACTGGCACAATATTCGACACCCAATCAATATAAAGGACTGTTCGAATAAACTTTGATTTAATTAATCATTTAATCTCTTCTTTAATTTTGAGATTGATTTCAAGAGTAAAACGTCGAGGTGCCTGTTTTACTAATCGAGAAAACGGTTTTAGTGACAATTAGTGTTCCACCAAAGAAGGATCGAGATCAGGCATTTCATCATAATTCCAAACAAAACAATCTTTGTACTCAGACATAATCCCAAACAAAGACTAATTAGACTTGCTCAAAATTGCTCATTAATATTTTTACAAATATAAGTAGGTTTGAAATCAACATCCAGTCCCAAGTTAATTTCTAGTGGATCTTGGGATTCGAATCCCTTTTTGACTTGATCATCATTTTGAAGTTTTTTCAAAATCCAAAAGTTCGAGATCATAAATACGACAAAAAAAAAAAAGAAAAGATCAACTGATTCAGATGAAGAAAAATAAACTTTATTAATATCATCAGCCAAATTAGCAATGAAGTTACTTACAAATCAAGAATCTTAGAATACATTGACGCAAGACTGGCTAATAACACTAGTCCTATGAATGGAAATACATGCTACAGAATATAAACTACTACCAGATTCAACTTTGGGAATCGAAACTACACTAGGAATAAACTTGTAGAATTAAAATCCCTATTTGACTCAACTTTATCAGAAGAATCATTACTAGAAAAAGAAAAACATGCTGCAGAATCAAAACTACTTAGATAATCTTTAAAGAAATTAAATAGTTCAACACATCCTGATCATTAGCCATGTCAAAACATGATCGAACTACCTAGCATGAAAACAATTACGCCCACCATGTAGGAGTATAGTCGAGCTTTGGGTGTTGAAACTTCATATTAAGTCCCTCTGAAGTTAAAAAGCAGCCTTCACAGTTGTAGTAATTAAGCATCTTGTCAACATTAAGAAGTTTCAGATTATCATTATAAACTTTGAAATCGACGTGTATTTGCTCAACATAAAGACTTGCATCTGTCTTTATCACTTCAGATTTTCCTTCATCAGTCCAAAGACGAATGCTTTGTTGCATAGTTGAAGGTACATTCCCAACACCATGGATCCAATCACGGCCAAATAAGGCATTATAACTAGTCTTTGAAGAAATTACCACAAAAACAATTATTCGAGATGAAGAACCAACATGAACTTGGAGAGTCACCAACCTTTTGCAGGTGTCAACACACCACTATAGTCTGTTACCGAGATATTAGTGGAAATCAAATCATCGTAATGCTTCCCCACCGTGGTCAGGATCTTTTCTAGCAACAAACTAATCGATGCACCCCCGTCGACCAACACCTTACTGACACATATGCCACTCATAAGGGTGCTAATATGTAGGGGTTAAAGGTGTGACTTTTGCTTTTCCATGGGCCTTTTAAAGCAACCCAACTCTTCGTCTTCACAGATGAAAGCAAAAGCTTCCTCATCTTCTAAGTCATAATCCTCATTTGGATTTTCTTCATATTCTCCCAAATACTCTGTAAGAATAATGGAGATCGTGCTAACCATTTCCTCATTACCCTCGTCAAAATACTCTTCATCGAGGTCAACATCCTTCTTATAAGATTTGACAGGAGCAACTTCAACAGATTTTCCTTTATCAACCTTTGCTGGAGGAGGTATTCCCTTAGGACAAGTTTCTCCATCAGATGGAAAAACCACTCTTGTGTGGATAGAAGGTGTTGGCCCCTTATCCATAGAAATCGATGGTTTCTCATATGACATTCGGCGAAAATATCTTCCTCCTTGATTTTCTCTTGCCTTTCCTTGAGGATACGGGTAATGACCCCGATTAAATCCTTGATAACCTCTTTGTGATTGGCACTGTCAATACTGTTGTACTTCTCGATCACGAAACTCATGGAAATTCCTAATTCATTGGACTCCTAATGCTTGCGACCGAGCAAGGGAAGGTGAAAAAATTCTCTTGAGGATTTCAAGAACTTTGCCCCTCCTGTCGTCGAGACGAATGCCTCTGATAAACCTGCTCCTCTTTGTGTGCCAATTCCTTTTTCATTCTTTCCTTTTCGAAAATAGTTGCAGCTTCAACATCAAATACAACATTGCATCGAGGACATAAGGATACATCTCAATCTTTTAATTTATGATGCATCAGAAATTCCAACAATCCTTCGCCTAACCCAAGGTACACTAGTCGAACATTTCCTTTAAAATCCCCTTAAGCTGAATCAAACTCATACGATATAACGCCAGCCATGTTTATGCCTAAAAAATAAGGTTTAGCAAAATTTGCTCCAGCATCGAAGGGATCAGTATCGACCTTCATCTCCTTTTTGCCATCATCGAACTACATCTTCTTTTTGCTATCATCGAACTTTAGCCTTCCTTCCATAATGGCGTCTTGGTTCAAATCCCCAAAACGGACACAATTATTAATCGGATGGCTAGTTGCTTGATGAAATTTGCAATAAGGTTTTCCTTTCAAATCTTTAATCGAAAGCAATGTCTTGCTTTCTGGTAAAACCAATTGTTTATCTTTAAGTAACACATTAAATATCTGTTCCAATTTTGAAATATTAAAACTATACTTTTTTTTCACTCTTATATTTTGAATCACTAGATATATCAACATTTACAATTTTCTTAAGCAAAGAACAAACATAAGGTGATCATTTCTTTAATTCAGCCAAATCAACTTCAGGAAATTTGAAATCGAATTCTTCACTTGAAGGCCCCATTTCAATGTATGAAACCTTTTCTTTTCGAACAAAAGGTTTATTTTTATACTTTCTTTCACTTTTAAACACTTCTTTTTTTTTCTGAAGAATTTCTACTTGTCGAACTTTTTCAGCTAAATGGCTAGATCAAGTATGTGTACATTTAGTAACTTTTGACGCATATAAAATTCTAAACCCATATAGTTGCTAATTTTACTACCTCACTTTCAAGAAGAGAAAACATAACATCGACTTCGAACATTGTTAAATCGAATCATGAAGTCATTAATTGACTCACCATCATCATGCTTCAAAGCCACAAGATCAGTAATTGTTACATTCAATTCACCCCTATACAACTGAGCATGAAAAGCACCTTCCAACTATTCCCAAGTAACAATTGAATTAGGTCTTAAATTTGAAAACCAAGTAAAAGCATTCTTCGTTAAAGAAGAAGGAAAAAATTTTATTTTTAAATTTTCATCATTTGCTAAATTATTTAACTCGATCATGTATCGAGCAATATTCTCAGTAATGGATTCTCCAACTTTTTCTACAAATTTTGTTATTATCTTGGGGTTTTCACACTCTTTGGCACCTCTGCCATTTGCACAACAACAGGGAATGTAGAAAAAAAATATGGTCAAATTCATAAAACCCACATTGATACCGATCCTATTAAGAACGTCTTCAATGATCCTAGTTACTTGATAACGTTCACCTCGTTGATTAACACGGATCATAGCCAACACATCATCAACATTCTGATCGCGTCGAACTATATGAGGGATATTCTCATCGAGATTCACATTATCATTCATATCTCTAGGATTATTCCTTACATCTTCAGGGTTTACCTCTATATTTTGATTATCACCTTAATCATAATCGACAATCCGAGCAATTCGTTCAACTTGCCTAGCCAAACGCTCGAATTTTGTCTCACAATCATCCATCATAAATTGTCGTCATCTGTTGGGTCAACAAATTGATTAGATCATGATGACTCTCATCAATATGCTGTCGAAACGCAGCCATCGAACTAAGATTATTCGATGTTGATCTCACCTGACAATCATGAACAATCTCAGGATGGTATAGGGGTGGTTGATTATTAACCGCTCCTGATGCACTACCAAACCTAATTAGAGGCACAAAACCACTCATAGGTGGGGTATAACCAGGAGGAAGGCCAAAAAGAGGCCAACCTGCAGTTACTGGCAGTTGCAATTGCGTTGAAGAAATTTGTGGGCGTGGGTACGGCCATTATTCCCAACGGGAGGATTATTAACCGTCGCATTATCCCCAAACCCATTACCTGAGTTCTAAATATTACCCTTTGTATGTGACATCAATTCTGCAGAAGTTTGTGCAACTACTATAGGAACGTTATCATTTGTAGAAGACTCAACATTAGTATTCAAAATCTCATCGGCCATATTTATAACCCTTCCACTCCGAAGTTTTATAAACTAAATCATTAACAAAAAAAATCTTTTGGCACAATTTTTTTTAAAACTGTCCCATCGGGCGTGGCATTTTGTTATGCCAATTTTTAGTAAATCGTAGTTGGTTCGATATCTACTATCTGGGAGCGAAACCTACTCCTCTTTATGAGTACTAGTTTTCAATTGTGTACCAAAGATTTCGGTTTTTGGACAAACAAGGAAAGAAAGAACTTAAAATGAAAAGTAAAATTAAAAAGGTTCTAGAATGTAAAGAATACAGAAAACAAGGTAAATGACTTTAAATTTAAAACAAGCAATAAAACGCCTTCGACATGATCAAAAGAATTTGAATTCAAATACAATGCAGAAACATTAAAAGAGTAAAAGAAAGAAAACTTTGCAAAATGAAAGTAAATTTGCAGGAAAAAGGTAAAAGAAATGTAAAAACATAGAAGGAACCCTAAAGAAAATGAAGCTCTAAGCAAACTCAGAAAATTGCTGGAGATATGAGAATGCAAGAGTGTTTTTTGAAGAAGAATTCCAACCCTTATTCCTTCCAAGTCTTGTCTATTTATAGGTTAGTTTGACCATTTCTACGCTGCCAAATGTCATTTCTAAACAATCACAAGGTAATTGTTCCCGTCAAATGCAAACCTAAGTAACTGCCACTTTCACATAGTTTGCCCTCGATATCGATCTTTCAATCTGTTGACTTCATCCTTCGACAACTTCGAATGAATCAAAACCCTTGTCATCGATTCTCCTATCCTTGATTCAATCATTTAATCGATTTAGTCGGTCCAAAAAATATTCGACCAACAATAACCTAATGACTAAATTGATATATTTTTGTAAGCATATTTGGCCAACGTTCAATTTGACATATTAAATATTATGTATGTTATTAGTTAATATTCTACCACATCAATTATTAACAAAAATTGTTAATAGAATTATGAAAAGATAAATATTATTAATTTATAATCTTTAAAAGACCAATTTAATTAAAAAAAATATTTTAAAAACAAATTTTAAAAATATTTCATTTCTAAGACCTTAATTTGTTGGATTCTTGCGCACTGCTGTCTTGCCAAGTTATTAGCTTCTTGTACTTGGACTTTTGTGTAATGAAATCCAACTCTTTTATCTTATTTCTTAAAAAAAAAAAGAATGGGTATTTACTACAAAGTAAGCCCTTCTCAAATTAGTGGTTGGTCTAGCTACGTACCCTATCACTCGGTTGGAAGTTGGACCAAGTCATTCACAAGCCACAAGTGAATTTTCTTCCCTATATATAATTACTTGCACAAAATAAAATTCCTATTGATCTAGTGTTCAGCAATCTGAGACAGACATGGGCATGTGTTTTGCCTTTTTGAACACCAAATTATGCGAGACGTGTGTTCCACTTTTATAAGGACAAATGTTGTGAAGCGGATTAGATTTGTTAAAGTCGTATATATGCTGTATCTTAAAATATTTGAGTCGTACATGAACCTCGAAAAAGGTTTAAAGCCATCCCAAGATATTTTTCTTCTTGTGTGGACTAAATTCTTGACAAGTCACAAATTCCAAAACCAAATTCAAGAAAGCGAAAACGCTAACTAGTCAAAATCAGCACAAAAGCACGTAAGTAACCCACATTCATTTTTGGTCACACGCGTCCAGATTTTGTATTTGACAGAGTGTTATTCTCAGTTGTGAAATCGTTTAATTAGATAAATAAAAATCAGATCGTTTAATTTGTGAAAAGTACAAAAATCAGACGGAGAAATTTGTGAAAGAACAAAAATCAGACCGAAAAATTTCTATTAAAAAAATTAAAAAATTTAAAATATAAAAATCGAACAATTTATGTATCTTTCACACTATTAAAAAATACCAAAAATTACAATATTAAGATATATTACCACTTTTACTTTCATATAAAAAAAAGCGCCTACACGCGTCACTCTTAATTTTGGAGTAGATGGTGGTCAGGTGGTGCGAATTACTTGAGAACTTTCCAGAACTTTTGGCTAAATATCTGTTGCTCACTGGAGAGTGACACCTGGCAGAAAGTTCTTACAATCTTCCGAAGAAACTAAACACTACTACCAACTTCCCTAGTTCCCTTTCCTTTCTAGAATCTTCCTACCTCCTCCACCGCCTTAAGTAGCTTATTTGCCAAACTAGAAACCCCAACGAATTCACTAACTGAACTGAATCCCACTAACAACCTTTAAATAAATCAAGAAACGGTTACAGAAGCAGGTAAATTAAATGGCGGGAAGAATGAGAGTGAAGGAGGAAGAGGAGACTGTGGTTTTGTGTGGGAGCGGACCAGGTGGTTCATCTTCTTCATCAAGCGTGTCACCGCAACCCATGGAAGGGTTGCACGATGTGGGACCACCACCGTTTCTGACGAAGACCTTCGAAGTGGTGGAGGATCCTTCCACCGACTCCATTGTTTCTTGGAGCAGAGCTCGCAACAGCTTCGTTGTGTGGGACTCGCACAGATTCTCCACCACAATCTTGCCTCGTTACTTCAAGCACAACAACTTCTCCAGCTTCGTTCGCCAACTCAACACTTACGTAAGTCCCTTTCGCCATTTCTATTCTCTTCGATTCAGCGATTCTTTGATTCTTTCTTTTGTTTTGTGTGTCTGACTCTAATGGATGCAGGGGTTTAGGAAAGTGGATCCTGATCGATGGGAATTTGCGAACGAGGGTTTCTTGGCAGGGCAGAAGCATTTGTTGAGGACGATAAAGAGGAGGAGGAATGTGACGCAGTCGTCAACGAACATGATCCAGCACGGAGAAGGAGGAGGAGGAGGAAGTTGTGTTGAGTTAGGTGAGTTTGGTTTGGAAGGTGAAATAGAGAGGCTGAGAAGGGATAGGACGGTGTTAATGGCGGAGATCGTGAAGCTGAGGCAGCAACAGCACAACTCGAGGGAGCGGATTTGTTCAATGGAGTCAAGGTTGCAAGTCACAGAGAAGAAACAAACTCAGATGATGACTTTCCTGGCCAAAGCACTCCACAACCAATCTTTCATTCATAACCTTTCTCTTCAGAACAGAGAATTACAGGGTTTTGAGATGAGCAGGAAGAGGAGAATAACTGCTACCGCAAGTGTGGAGAATCTGCAATTGGATCCTGTTGCTGTTGGAGAAGAGCAAGAGGAATTGGAGACACTTTTGTCAAGTGCTTGCGATAATGAATCAAGCAGTGAAATGAAGGAGACTACTACTACTGCTGCTGCTGCTACCAGTGAGAATATATGGGAAGATTTGCTTAGTGAGGATTTAGTTGGTGGGAATCCGGAGGATGAAGTTGTGATTGGTGATTACCCGCACCAAAATCTTGAAGATTTGGCTGCAACAAACACTGGTGATTGGTCTGAAGACTTGCAGAAACTTGTGGATCATATGGGTTTTCTTGCCTCTAATCCATAAAAATAAGTGGTTGTAGAATTATTTGTAGTGGTATTATTTGTTGTCTAGATTGGCCTCTGCATGCAACTAGTTTCCCATTGCAAAATTAACATGTTGGTGGTGGTGGTATGCCTTCAATTATTTTTCTGTAGATAGTTATTGATAATGGTTTCATTCATTAATTGATTGATTGATGAAGAGATGCATGATGTCGTTTTTGTGTGCAGCAAGGGGAAGGCTTGGTAGTTGTTGAAAGAGGCCAACACATAATATTGTGCTCTTTGTTCTGTATCCTTCTATTAATTCAAACTTGCTAAGTGTCTGTGAATATCTCAAATATTTCGTTCATCTAGCTAATTGTTCTTAAATTCAATTTCAATTTCCGTGTTTGAGACTGTAACTAGATTGTGCTTTTTGCAGGCGACGTGAGAAGAAGATAATTTCAAGTGAATTGTGATGGAGATTGGGAGACGAAAATGAAAAGTAATATTTAGTCTGCTGGATTATTATCCTCAATTATTCTTGATTATTGTACAGTTCAACATTAGTTAACATTTCTTTGCCTATGACATGGTGTAATGTAAATCCAATCCTGTAATAAATAAGCCATTAGTCATTAGACGACCGATTTCAATCCTGTAAATCCAATCTTGTTTGTGATGTGTTTTTTTTCTATTGTATTGGGGCCCAACATAGAGCTTGAAACAGTATGTAAGAGTGAGGTTAGACCATTTATTACGTTGAGCATTTCTTCCATCTGTTTTCCTAGAGACCCTAAAATAAAAGAAGGCCCATGATTCTTTCAGGTGATATATACTCTGGCTTCGGGTTGAGCATAACAAAGACCAAAAGTTTGTCTGACCAAAAAAACAAAAATTTGTTAAACCATAGCCCATTGGCTTTTGTCGCTTAAGCTGATGCAAGTTCCTTTCCCTTGACCGAAAACAAGAGTTCATTTCCCTTGTTGATATAAAAAAAATAAAAAAGTCAAACAAAAAATAAAATAAATAAATAAAGAGTAGTTTCCCTTAGGATTGAATAATTGATAAGAATGACGCTACATATTGAAGTATTTTTTTGTAGTTAAGTCTAACTAAGTTGGTCTAACATAACAAAAATTAGTTATATTTAGTATTATTTTAAGTCTTATTATTTAATTTGGTTAAATTTTAATCATAAAAAGATTTGGATGTGTAATATTATTCAATTAATAATGAGTACGATAGACTTTAGATATTATTTTAATACTATATACAAATTTAAGAT
>NC_029791.2:124701056-124704575 GCF_000816755.2 Arachis ipaensis | reverse complement strand
TCCATATTAAAATTACAAACATAATTATCAATTTGTCAAAGTGTAATTTGTTATATATTAGTTTATATCAAGTAGCATTTAAAAACAATAAGAGAGTGTTATAATAATATAATACGAATTAAAGTGGTTCTCTCATTAGCTTGAAGAGTTGAGACAAAGAGAGAATGTGTGTTCCATCTCCTTTACCGTCAATAAATGTATAATAATTTTTTAACAAGATACACTAATAAATCAAGGGTGCAAATAGATGAGAAAGAATTGGTCATAAACCAAAATTTTATTATATTCGCAACTCAACCTATTCTACTTTCTATTTTGCAGCAAGTCGTGTTATCAACTCTATTTAAAAGATTTAGATATCTGCAGATATGATTGGTATTGTTAGACTTAGTTTTTTTGTTTTCTTCTAAACAAAAGAAAAAAGATTTTATTTATAAAAATTGTCAAACAATATTTATAAATTCAGAAAAATGATTAGATTTAAATTTAAAGAATAAATTATATGCCAAAAATGAATACAATATTTAATTTGGTAAAAGTAAAGATAAATTTAATTCTCTTTAATTCTTAAATCTACACAAACAAATGTTGTAACATAGTGTGATATTTGTTCTCCCCAAAGAATATGTTGTAACGTAGTGTGATATTTTTTCTTCCTTGCTATAACCATGTACAAGTAGACATTCTATTATTCGATCATAACAGAACAAAAGAATTAAGTTATCTTCTACTATTGATTATGGTGAGTTCTATGGTGTAGAAAGAATTTCTTTCACCTATAGATATGTGTTAGTGATGACAAGTCATCTTAGCCTAGTTTCACTAGCCTTTTTCTTTTGTTTTCAATTGATTTATGCACTTTCTTGAGACATAAGCAAGCCAATTGGGTAGATTTCCATGTTTCCTTTGATTCAATCAACCATAGATGAATTAATGCAATTTCATGAGGATTTATGCTATAATTGCCACATATTATGAAAGAATGACAAACTCATGATTTTGAGCATAGCTTTGATGTGTTTGGTTGATTAATGATAGGTGAAGAAAGTTTGGAGAAAGGTTGAAGCAAGAAGGAATGGCTAGGAGCAAAAGAAAACAAAAAGTTTGAGTAAAAGTTTGCCTCAAACTTTAGCTCAAACTTTCGGATAAGTGAAAACACACCAGGGAACAAAAAGCTTGAGCCAACGTTTGCCTCAAACTTTTTGGCAAACGTTGGCGCCATCAACAACACACCCTGGAGACAAAAAGTTTGCGCCAACGTTTGCCTCAAACTTTTTGGCAAACGTTGGCGCCATCAACAACACACCCTGGAGACAAAAAGTTTGCGCCAACGTTTGCCTCAAACTTTTTGGCAAACGTTGGCGCCATGAGTGTGCATAAGGGGGCCAACGTTTGAGCAAAAGTTTGACCCCAAACTTTAGCTCAAACGTTGGTAGCAGCAAGAATGGGGTTGCTGATGTAAAAAGTTTGAGTAAAAGTTTGCCTCAAACTTTTACTCAAACTTTTACTCAAGCTTTCATAATTCCCAACCCGGTTCACTTCGGTTCTCTTTCCAACTCCAAGAGCAATCAACCAAGGCCTCTATCAACCCAATTCCATCAAGAGCAAAGGCCTAATTCAAAGCTTGAAGACCATTTGAAGAAAGTGTATAAATAGATTAGGATTTAAGTTTCTAAGGGAGCTTTTCTTTTCGGTTTGGATTTGGTAGTTTGTAGAGAGCTCACTTTTACATTTTGGCATTGTTGTTTTAATTCAAGAGAATTTGGGGAGGAGAATTAATCTCTCTTCTTCCTTGTTCTTGCTTGAATACTCTTTACTTTTCTTGCTTGGATCTTGGGTTGGAGAATTGAAGGAATTCTGTTTCAATCTCATCCTGAGATCTCTCTATTTACTTACTGCACAATTGAATTTCAGTTTCTGTTAATTGCTTCTTCTTCTACTTTCTCTGCAATTTACATTTCCTTTGCAATTGCTCTTGTGGGATCTAGGAAGGCATTGAGATCTAGACTTGGTTATCTAGTCTCTTGAGTCCTGAGATCTGGATTTCTCATTTTCGATTCTCTGTTTAATGCTTTTCAAGTCCATTTACAATTTCGTTTTAGATCCGATTCAATTCAAGTTATCTTCTACTCTTCTGTTTGTTGAATTTTACTTTTCCTCGTTTAATTTCTGCAAATCCAATTCCCAATTCCCTTTACAATTCAAGCCATTTACATTTCTTGCACTCTAAGATTCTGCAATTTACATTTCTTGCGTTCTAAGCTTCTGCTCTTTAATTTCTTGCTCTTTAAGATTCAGCACTTTAAATTTCAGTTCTCTTTAATTTCATGCAATTTAAATTATGCAAATCACAAATCTCTCAACCAAATCTTGATTCGCTTGACTAAATCAACCACTAAACTAAAATTGCTCAATCCTTCAATCCCTGTGGGATCGACCTCACTCCCGTGAGTTATTATTACTTGATGCGACTCGGTGCACTTGCCGGTGAGTTTTGTGTCGAATCGTTTTCCGCACATCAGTTAGTTTATTGGAGAGTTTGACAAGTATTTAGAGGGAGACAAAATCTGAACTCTTTGCAGAAGAAGTACAAGGATCTTATTTTTTCTGAAAGTGGTTAGTTCAAAATTTTGATTGACTAATTATACTAATTAAAATTAAATTTAGTAAGATGATGATAAACCTCACCACAAAATTATTTTTTTTATCGATCTTTAACAACTACAAAAAAAAGGCTTCAGTTTATATATTTTATTTTGTTTGAACTTTGAATCATCCTAATCTTTTAATAAACTAACTTATTATTTTTATTTTTAATCCATATTTATTATTGTTATTACTATTATAGTAAATTTTGTTAAATCCAAATAAAAGTTTAACTATTTTGTTGGTTTTTATAGTTTTACAAAATTTTTAATTAGGTCTTTATATATATATATTTTAATTTGGTCTCTACACTAAATTTTTTTTTAATTAAGTCATTCTTAACAGTAATTGGTTTAATTGTATAGGGACCCAACTAAAAAAAAAATTTGGTGTAAGAATCCAATAAAAGGAAAAATAAAGTATAGGAAGTTAGGAACTCAATTAAAAAAAATTTTGGAGTAAAGACTCAATTAAAAAAAATATAAAGACTTAATTAAAAATTTCGTAAAACTATAGAAACCAATAGAATAAATAAGCTTCAAATAAAAGACATATTCATTATATTATATTGTAAGCCAAAATACAATTGTAATGTATTCCACAAATACGACTCACATATTACATAATTTGTCATACTAACAATATCCATTTGTAATTAATTTTTTTTTTATATATTATGAGCAATGCATACTGAATGATCTTTTTATTATTAAAATAAAATAAATTATACTAATTTTTGCTAGCATTTAAATTCACTAAATACGTTTAATTAAATTAATAGTTAACAATAAAAAATATCACTTATTATATTGTTATTTACAATTTTTAAATTTTGTGACGGTGAATATATTTTTAAGACAATTTAATAATATA
>NC_029791.2:124696100-124701004 GCF_000816755.2 Arachis ipaensis | reverse complement strand
CGGTAAACATACTTCTAAGACAATTTAATAATATAAAACTTATGACACAAATATTTTTTTATTAGATATATCATACAACCGTTTATTTTTAAACAATATTGCCATATAAACTAATTTACTATATATTTTGTAAATAAAAATAAAATTGGATTAAATGGTTAATACTTGATACATGTGTTTCTTTTATTGGTTTAGCAATTTGTGATTTTTTTTAGTATAATAAATCACAACTACTAAGTCGTTATTTTTCGAACAATAATAAAAAAGAAATCCAATTTATGATGAAGTCTATTATTATGTCAACATAATTAGTCATAATGAAAATAATTACTCACCTAAACTCTATGCCAAAAAAAGAGTTTTTTATATCATTTTTGCAAGGAGTACAGACTTTGTCTTTTTCTCTAAACACTTGTCAAGCTCTCCAATCAGCCAACACATATCTATAGGTGTAGAAATTTTTTTCTTTCTAAACTATAGAACTCACCATTGATTATATTACATTACGAGGTAGGGGTGTATACAGAGTGAGGGGGAAGTCAAGTTGGTCTTAGTTTAGATCCGATCTTAAATAATAATTGAGTCTATTTTTAAGATTTTTATCTAATTTTAGGTTCGGTGAAATTACTCTATTTTCGGATCACGCTAAAATCGGATTTAGACCGATAAAGTCTGAATTTTGATCAATTTTATGNTTTTATCCAACCTTAAATTCAATAAAATTGTACCAAATTAATTTTTAGAGTGTTCGAATCTGAATCGAATCTTTAAGTCGGATCGAATCATGTTCACTCCTATTGCAAGGAGTTCGTTAATCTATATGTGTATATAATGTTAATTTTTTTTCATTGACGATGAATTTTTAATTTCAGCTATTTATTATTTGTTATATCTACATATATTTATATAAAATCTTTATTAAATTTGACTAGATTAAGTAAGAAACTGAGAATGAATTAATTTGATTCAGTCGATTGAATTATATCATCGATGTAAGTCTTTCACAATTATTTATTTATTATAATCTTGAATAACTCTTTTTATATAGAGTAATTTAGAAAATTAAAATTTACCGAAAGTTTGTCTTAAAAGGTACGGTAGAATTAATTAGTATTAATTAGATTTATTTAGTATATTTAAATATTTAGGAGTAAGTATTGTTTTAGTCCCTAAAATTTAGGGTCAAAATTAAAATCGCTCTTAATTTTATTTTGGATTTAAAATCATCTCCAAAAATAAAATTATTTTTAAAATTATCTTTTTGACCATTTTACCCTTATTCCATCCCATTAATCCTATTCTATCATCTCTCTTACTTATCTTCATCTCTTTTACTCAAATACACCTTCTTCTTCTTTTTCTTCTTCTTCTTCTTAAACTGCTATTCTTCAACGGCGACAGCGGCACTCGATCCCACTGTCACCACCATTGAAAGAAGAGAGAGAGCTCGCGTCGTAACTGCTGTCGTTGGTTTTCGAAATGGTTGCCAGAGAAGGGACGAAAGGGAGATCTGAAACCAAGAAAAGGGAGATCCGAAATTGGAAAACGCGAGGAATACGACCACCACCACCACCATCACCTCCCTGACAACGACGAGGAACATGAGGAGGGTGAGGGTCAGGCGCGGCGCTACGAGGGCGACAGTAAATCGCAGCGCTGCAAGAGCGACGATGAGTCGCAACAGCGAAGGCCAGGCGCGACGAGGCTTCCTTCTCTCTAAGTCTCTTTTTCTCTTTCTCTCTCTCTCTGATTGACGATTTCGAACTCTCTCTCTCCCCCTCTGCATTTTCTCTTCTTTTGACAGTGGTGGCAGCAGCACCACCATTATGTCATTTGAATATTTTTTGAATATTAAATGCTGTGTTATTGTTGATTTGAATGTTATGTTATTGTTGATAGTAGATTCTTGAATTTGAATATATGTTCTGTTGTTATTGTTGTTGTGGAAAGAAATGACTGATAGTGAAAATAAGGGGGTGGCGGTAGTGGAGAATGCAGAATGAACGGTGGTGGTGGGAAATACAAAACAAACGGTAGTGCAGTTAGGAGTATTGTTGTCTTTTAAAAATTTATTTTATTCAATAGGACGATTTTAATACTAAATGAAACATTGGGGACGATTTTAAATTTAAAATAAGGTTAGAAACGATTTTTAGGTACCAAAATAGTACTTATCCCAAATATTTATTATAGGATACTAAATTTTTATTATTTTAATTTTTTTAGCACCTATAAATATCCTTGTATATTTTATCATTCTACACAATTTAAATATGCAACTTGCATACATACAAATCTTTTTTCTACTGCTCTCTCTCACATTTCTAACATGGTATCAGAGTCATTATATCCTTTTTGAAGATGATAAGTTATTTTCCTTCGGTGAGAAAGCATCGTGTTTGTTTCTTTTTCACACTTTTTCTCCATGTCTTTTTCCTTTTTTGTTGTCACTGTTTTGATGCTACCTCATCACAAAGATCACTTGTTCCTCTCCGTCTCATTTGGAAGTTCCATGCCCGCTCTCTTCTGTTTACACCGTGCTTTTTGGCAGTTCACCAGCTTTCTAATAGTTCATCATCCTTTAGACAGTTCGCTCCGATAATTCGTCATCCTATTCGGCATTTTTTTCAACAGTTTGTCACTCTTCTTGCAATTCTGTCTGTATTTTTGTTGTAGTTCTGTCTGCACTTTCTTCCGACAATTCCATCTATATTTTCTTTCGACAGTTTTGTCTTTGCTTCTTTTCAACAGTTCCGTCTGTTCCCGTTCTATCAGTTTTTGCAGTTTTTTCTTATTTTGTTTGAGGGAGATGTTAAAATATATTAGAATCAACTAACATTTATTAGAATTATTTGGTATATTTAGATATTTATTATGGGATATTAGATTTTTATTATTTTGATTCTCTTAACACCTATAAATATTCTTGTATATTATAATTATTCTACACAATTTAAATATACAACTTGCATATGCACGAACCTTTTCACTAATGCTCTCTCTTATCTTTCTAACAAAGTATATGAATGACCATATATATCTCTAAAAAAATATTAAGAAATTAACCATTTATATGGATATTAATTAAGAATAAATGACCATTTGTATCTATAAAAGATGAAAATACTGATATATGTATCCATACTAGTTTGAAACTAAACTTGTACCCATGCAAGATGCCTTCCGTGTGACAAAAGTACCCTACGTGGCACTCTAACCCTCCAAAGACAGGGTACTTTTGTCACACGGAGGGCATCTTGTGTGAGTACAAGTTTAGTTTCGATTTAATGTGAATACATATGTCAGCATTTTCATCTTTCATGGGTATAAATGGTTATTTATTTTATTAATTAATACTTACTCAATACTTTATTTTTATATTAGTAGAATATAAATTTTAAAATTTAAATAGTATTTAGAGTTTAGATTAGGCCAATTCTATAGTGACATTAATTTTTAGGTGAATTATATGGTAAAAATGTAAGTTTATAGATTTTTTCTTTAATAGGATGAAAGAGAGATTAATAAAGGTATGATCTATATTTTGAATAACAATAAAATAATAAAAAATAACTATAAAAAGAATTTATATTCTTTTTCTATACCACTTCAATCTGTATAGTAGAGTGCTCCTAATTTTTATGGCTAAAGATAGCATGAGTTTGAGCTAAGAGTAAAACATTGACACGTGCAAGAAAATTAAATCTGGCAGTGTCCAAGTTAAAGTTGAGGGTGATTCCTTATAAAAAAAAAGCTGAGGGTGATTAAAGTGCGGTAGTTGATTAGAGAGAGATTCTTTAATGCCTACAATTTTTTGTCTAAATTATCTAAATATAAAAATAGGAAATAATAGAGCTTATTCTTTTATTTTTAAAATAAAATTTAGGTACCATAAAAAAGGCCATATTCAAAATTGCACCAAAATGATTGTTGCATTATTATTTGGGTCTCTCTCTCTGAAGTATTGCAATATTGCATTTCTTCTTCTATTACTTGCATGCTTTCTACTTGTCCAATCTTATTGAGTTAGAAGGTTGTGATTTTACAATTTCTTCTCTATGATCCCATTTTAATTAAGTAATGAGTAAACTATCGTTTTTGTCCTTAATGTTTGGGGTAAATTTTATTTGTGTCTCTAACGTTTAAATCGTTCTATTTGTATCCCTAACGTTTGTAAAAGTGATTCAATGTTATCCTGCCGTCAATTACACATCATGAACACTTTAGTTTGAGTTTTAAAAATTTCTTCTTGAAATTAGAATACAAATATCTGGGATAGAATCGATAATCTACTCCGAAAAATAGCTCATTAAAAGTTGAAACTAATTCCTACAACATTTACATAATTCACTTTTCTAGGGACATAATTAAATCTAAATACAAATAGTGGGTATAATATTAAAATCGAACACATCCAAGTGAGACCTAATTGAGAATGAATACATTCAAATGAGAATAATTGAAAATATAATCTGATTTGTTAGTATAATTGATAGTAGGATAACATTGAATCACTTTTATAAACGTTAGGGATACAAATAGAACAATTTAAACGTTAGGAACACAAATAGAACTTACCCCAAACGTTGGGACAAAAATGATATTTTACTCTTAAGTAATTAATACTTTTTGTTTAATGTTCTAACAAATTTATCTTTTATTGTTATCTGACTTATCTTGAATAGTGGGTCAAATAATACTTTTTCCTGGTCAATTTCTGCAACTTATCAAACTCTTATTGGTTCTCTACTTTTTTTAGTTTGGCCACTTTAGCCATCCAACTTTTACTATCACCAGAGACATCACTTTTAAAGTATTAATCGAGTGTTAGTTAAAAATAATAAATTTTATTAGTTATATAATATTAGTGTCACATGTGTTAAAATAACCCTTTAATTCTTGCC
>NC_029791.2:124690526-124695881 GCF_000816755.2 Arachis ipaensis | reverse complement strand
ATCTAAATCATAACAAATTATATTTTTGGATAAAATTTAATTAAATTGATAAATAAAAATTAAATAAATACTATTTAAATTGTAACAAATTATGCCAATTAGATCTCGTTTACAGTGTAAACGAATTAATTATGTAAACGAGATATTTGAGTATCTTAAGAGCAACTTCAGTGTGATTAATTTTAGGTATTGGTTTTGATTTTTACAGTAATTAAAATTATTTAAAATTAAAATTTGCATTAGATATCATCTTTAAAATGATATTATATTAAAAAGGAGATACTGTATTATTTTAAAGAAATATCAATAAAATGCTATCACTTGTATAATCTATTAAATAAACATCGTAATATTATTGTAATGTTGTTATTGAAATGAGATTAAACATTGGAAGACAAATATCATATTGAGTTTCAAATCAGATTTTATGATATATGGTCTTACAAATATTTACGTAACATCTTGTAGGACCAAAATAAAATGAAATTAAAACTATGCATTGAAGATGTTCTAACTCTCATGTATTACGGATGTATCTATTTTATTTGTTTAAAATTTGTGTCTCATCTTATTTTCAGTATAGATAGAATATAATGGTAAATGAAATAAATAATAGAATAAAAAATATAAATTGTGTTCAAATATAAAAAAAAATTAAAATGTTTATTTAAAAAATTCCAGGTAATATGATTATACATGGCAAAACATATAAATCAACAGCTATATTCATGAAGAACGAAAATAGAAATTTCACTTAAGATTCATGTCTTAATGATAACTTCTAGAATTTAACCACAGCTAATTACTACAAGGAACTTGAATGGAATTATACTGGAAAAGGTATATATTATTTCCACCAACATCAAATCACAAAAGTCGCGAATCATTATATTGGAGTCTGGAAAGGAGAAGAAACACGATCCTATTTTGATGTCATTTTCCAAGTAAATTACATTATGGATAGACTTCAGAAACCAAATGTCCAAGGGGATAAAACAGGGAATAGTGCTATATGCATAAATGGCTCACGTTATATTTGAGAAATAATTTAACAGTATAATTAACCATTTGTTATTTTGTTGTGGAATAGCTTAAGAAAAACCTTCTGATTTTTCAGTTGTTATATACTTATATATAGACGAAGAGTGATCCCAATGCATTGCATTGGGACTATCTAGGGAGAATGGAATGGAAAAATGTCAGAATGGTATTCTTTTAACCAATAATAGAGATTCCTTTAAGAGGAATGTTAGGCATCAGTAATTTTAGTGTTTGGTGACCATTAATTAGTCATCAATAGTGTTTTTAATGATGTGAGATTACATCTAATAATGAGAAATCACTCACTTTTGTTTTGATGGTTAAGTGTTGGCCAGAAAACACAAAAGTTGCTGACCTCCTAGACTTTTCCTAAGAATAATTATCTTCGATTTTATCCTCGAACCATGAGTGAGATAAAATTATCATTTTTACCATGGGTGAGGCGAACTACCATTCCCACAATATTTATATTTCAAAACAAGTTTACAAAACTAATTTTAACTTTATTTTTAAGTTTAAGACTTTTTTCAAAAAGACTCGAAAATCATTCTATTTCACCAATGAGATTCAAATACTTTAAATTCACTAAAACTTCTTAAAACACAATTCTTTAATCAAAATTAACTAAATAAAACTTTAAAACAATGTCTCTATTTTTTTTTTTTTTTGAAAATAACACCGGTTTTTATTCTTATTATTCAGTTTCACTCAAACTCCTATAGAAATTTTAGTAAAATCTCCCCTACAACTCAGGTTTTTTCACCCTTCAAGAATTCCATCCAAATCAAACAGTTTCTCAACATGTACCAATCAAACATGATTAAGAATTCCAGCAACAAATCATTTTCCAACAATCAGAAAACCAATCACAGTTCATAACCATAAACAATCCAACTTCTCATTTAATTGTATTGCTTAAAAATCTGAAATCACTTAGCCAGTTTCATTTATCCAAAACAGTTTCATTTAATCCATAAGACTCACATAATCACAAAAATATATTTTTCATATCGATATTGATTTATAACAATTCCTGAAAATAAAAATAGGTTTAAGAAAAGCCCCTACCTCAATCATGACTCAACTACGTGACAAGCTCCCTTTTATTCTCATTTCGT
The DNA here is from genome assembly GCF_000816755.2 of Arachis ipaensis. Taxonomy (NCBI): domain Eukaryota; kingdom Viridiplantae; phylum Streptophyta; class Magnoliopsida; order Fabales; family Fabaceae; genus Arachis; species Arachis ipaensis. The sequence continues at coordinate 124,693,722 of NC_029791.2, read as the reverse complement.
AGCAGCGGCAGCAATTTCGACCGTTTCTGTGACAGCAACATCATCGAACACAGCTTATAGTTGCAGTTCTAGCAGTTCCAAGGACTCCCCGCAACAACGACAACCACAAATGCAACATGCAACTACGGTAACTCAACCCTAAGATATTACCATCACAAAATACTCAATAATTTATAATAGAACACTAACGGCAAGGATTTCGAAATAAGAATACTTACTGTAACTAAGGAGGAATTATGGAACAGAATAGCAGTAGCTCCAGCAATGGTTCCAACGACGACAGCGCCATACCCGGTGACCAAAATAAAGACGACGTGACCTACAGTAGCGACAGTTGCAAATGGCTCCTCTTCTATCTCATTTCCCTCCACGGCGGACCCAATGGCGACAAAGCACCCCCTTCTTCTCTCCTATGCCGCGTTCTGTCTCTCTCTTTTTGAGCTCTTAGGCGGCGTTCTCAACTGACAATGACTGCCTTTGACGGTAGGGTTAGGGTTAGGGTTTTTAGAATTAGATAAAAAGAGTTTTTTTATTTTTTTTATCAAAGATAGAGAGACTCGAACCCGCAACCTCTAAGTGAGTATGGGGAGACTATGCCATTTTTTTTGGAGACTATGCCATTTGAGTTATAGTTCGTTGACTAGACACAAAGAGTTATGTAAAATAATAATTGAAAATCAAATATATAGTTCAATATAATTACTTTTGAGAATACTATTTATTTATCAACTTACAAATTATTTTCAAATAAATACTCTAATTTAAAATTAGAGATAAACTAATTAATTTTTTATTCATAAAATAAAATTTAAAATCTCAATATTCAAACTAAACCATATAAAATTCTCATTATTTTTTTATTATTTAAATTTTAAATTTTAAATAAAAAAAATACCAAATTATTATGGAAAGTATATAAATCCTAATTAATTTTAAACTCAAAGTATCGTAACTTTGAATTAATTATTTTTGGTAAAAATAACTTTCTGAAAATAAAATAATAAATAAATATAATAAATTACAAATAATTTATTATTTGATTTTAAAAAATTCAGAATCTTACACTAACCGCTAGACCAACCTAACTTGGTTCAATTTAACTTTTTTTTAATACGTATAAATTGACTTGATTCACAATAAAAAAAAAGTGTTAAGTACGATTTTGGTTCTTAAGGCATATGTCAAAAATTTTTTTATTTCCAACCTTTTTTTTACATATAAAATTGCCCCTAAAATCTAAATCCAAGTTTTAAAATCGTCCTTTTTACTTAAATATTAAAATTTTGGACCAAAATACCCATAACAAAAAAATTATAAAATAAAAAATAAAAATAAAAATAAAAAAAAGAGAGTGTTTCTTCTCTTCCAAAAGGAGAAGGAAAGAAGAAAAAAGAGAAAAGACAGAAGAAATAATTGTCTATGATCTACCTTTGTCTCTGCTTTCATTGCCACCTCCGTACTATTTTGATTCCTAAAATAAAGATTTTAAAACTAAGTTATATTTAGGAATGATTTTATATAAAAAAAAATAGAAATAAAAAAATTTTCAACTTATATCTTTTGACCAAAATCTTACTTAAGGAAAAGAAAAAACAACAAAATGGATAATTGGGTACAGAGGTGGGGGTATCCGATCCCATATATTCGTTCTCTATGTATGGACAAAAACACCATGGCCCATGAGCATATATTAAGTACACTATTCACAAATCACAATATTCCCAAGACCCTTATTATTATATAAGCAAGACTGAATCTACGAGGAGAGTACCATACTACCAACGAAGCTAAGACAAAGAGTAGTAGTACCATACCCCTCTTAACGAAACCATGGATTTGGAATGGTTGTTCCCAATAGACAGTAATTCTTCTTCATTAACAGCAATATTATTCACTGTGGTGGCGATCATGGGAGGGTTGCTGGCCTATTTGTATGGGCCATATTGGAAGGTAAGGCAGGTTCCAGGCCCACCAACATGGCCTCTGGTAGGACATCTTCATCTCATGGCTAAGTATGGTCCTGATTTGTTCACTCTCCTTGCCAAGCAATATGGCCCAATCTACAGGTTTCTTTAATTTAATTACTCTCGTACTCAATAAATTGTAATATCCCTTTTTATGATCTTGTGTTTGATTGAAGAAGGAAGAAGATGAGATATCATCAATCTTGTAATAACAATGATGATGATAATATGGGTTATCCAAATTAAGGTTTGACCTTGGGATCTGATAGGTGGGTGTGAAGGAACTAGCTAGAATGAATTAAGAAACGTGATTAATTGATCATTGTAGAATGCAAATCACAAAAGCACAATTAGCTTTAGCACAAGTGAAGAGAGGGCCCAGCGCGTGATGTAGCGGTCCTTTCAGCTAAAATGATTTATGCCTAAGTCAACAAAGATAGACATAGGACTTTAGGTGTCTTTCATGTTCTTATTACCTCTATTATCATATTAGTCAACGAGGGTTTCAGTACCTCTCTACTCTTGCTATTAGGGTGGGCACGGTCGATTTGATTCGGATTTATAGGAAAATTAAAATCGAACCGATCAAAATATAATTAGTTCGGTTTGGTTCGAATTTGCATTTTTTTGTACATGTATCTGAACCAAACCAAACTGATTAAAAACGGATTGGTTCGGTTCGGGTAATTGGGTATTTGATGATTTTGAAATTCATAAAAAAAAAAAAAACCCAAATTTTTATCTTAAAAATTCAACAAGTACAATAAACATGTAACATCAATAGAAATAATCCAAACATGCTAAACACCAAATACATTAAAAACTAAACTCATTAAAATCCAAACATATTAATAATGAATAATCATTGTCTAATAAAAAAGTTATATATATTTTTTTATTTTTTTATTTAATTAATATATGATGAGGTTCGGGTTTCGCACCCCCAAAATCGATACCCGAACCAATCATTAACAAAAGTCATCAGTTTGATTCGGATTGGATCCGATTAACCGTTAATTTCAGAACCAATTTAATTAGTTCGGTTCGAATTCAGACGGATAATCGGATACCCGCTATCCGTGCTCACCCCTACTTGCTACTACTTGCCAATCTTTTTCTTCTTAAAAAGAGATCATCAACTTTTAACATCAAATCACAGCTTTCATTAGTGGGTGTTGATATAGTAGTAATTTAATATACTAGATACTAAATTTCTATTTATAATCATATTT
>NC_029791.2:124685661-124690488 GCF_000816755.2 Arachis ipaensis | reverse complement strand
AGAAATATTATTTTTATAACCAAAGATATAAAAATATGAGAGTATAATTTTTAAGAATAATAAATATAAAATAAACATAAAAAACATAAACTAGAAGAGAGGGGGAACAAAAAAAAGAAGAATTAACTAAAGATATACTGCAATATAACTAGATAAGTAATGAAACTGAGTCTTTATTATGATGCAGATTTCATATGGGAAGACAACCACTAATAATAATCGCAGATCCAGAGCTGTGTAGAGAGGTTGGAACAAGAAAGGCTAAAGAAATTCCAAACAGAAGCATGCCCTCCCCTGTTTCTGCTGCCCCTATTCACCAAAGGGGTCTCTTCTTCACCAAGTTTGTTTGCATATTCTAATGACCTTCCTTGCTCTTTGACTCTTTCTATTCTTTTCTAATTTGTTTCTTCACTTCACTTCATTTATTTTCAGGGGTGAACAATGGTCTACTATGAGAAGCACTGTAACTTCCTTCTTCCACACGTCATTCATATCAAGTATGGTGCCAACAATGCAGTCATTCATAGAACCAGCAACCCAGATTCTTGATTCCCATGCAGAAGCACAAGAAGACATCAACTTCTCTAACTTCTCTCTCAGATTAGCAACCGATGTTGTTGGCCAAGCATCCTTTGGTGTCAACTTCGGCCTCTCCAAGCCTCATTCCACCAAGAATGATGCCGAAGATGGCGAAGATGAAGTGTCACAATTCATCAACCAACATATCTTCAACACCACACACCTCAAGATGGACTTGTCCGGTTCCTTATCCATCATAATTGGTCTGATTCTCCCAATTCTTCAGGAACCCTGCAGGCAGATTCTCAAGAGGATACCTGGCACCATGGACTGGAAAATTGAGCGTGGTAATCGTAGTCTAAGCGGCCGTATAGATAGGATTATAGAGAAGAGAATGGAAGAGAAGGGAAGAAGTTCAAAGGATTTCTTGTCAATTGTGCTGAGTGGAAGAGAAAGAAAACAGAACTACCTCACACCAGACTACATAAGCGCTCTTACATATGAACAGCTTCTTGCAGGGTCAACTACCACATCCTTTACCATGTCTTCCATTGTATACTTGGTTGCTGGGCATCCTCACGTTGAGAAAAAGCTTCTTCAAGAGATTGATGCTTTCGGTCCAAAGGACAAGATTCCCACTCCTCAGGATCTTAAGGAAAAGTTTCCTTATCTTGACCAGGTCAAACTCACTTTAACTACAAATGTAACTTCAAGTTGCAAGGGACAACCAAATAAGATATGATATTCAATAAATCATATACCCTTTTGGATGTTTTGTGCAGGTGATTAATGAGTCAATGAGGTATTACATGGCATCCCCATTAATTGCAAGGGAAGCATCAACTGATGTAGAGATTGGAGGTTACCTTCTTCCCAAGGTAACAACACAAGATATCATTGCTTGATCATACTTTCATGTTTTGACATGTTCTTAATAGAATATAATCATACTTTTTTCTGGTTATGCAGGGGACCTGGGTGTGGTTAGCCCTCGGAGCTCTATCAAAAGACCCAAAAAGCTTTCCGGAGCCAGAGAAGTTCAAACCAGAGAGGTTTGACCCAAATTGTGAAGAAATGAAAAGAAGGCATCCCTATGCTTTTATTCCATTTGGAATTGGTCCCCGGATTTGCATTGGCAAGCAATATGCTCAACAAGAGGTCAAGCTTACATTGATTCATTTATACCGCAGATACGTGTTTCGCCACTCACCTGACATGGAAATCCCCTTAGAACTCGACTATGGTCTTGTTCTCAATTTCAAGAATGGTGTCAAGGTCCGAGTTGTAAAACGAAACATTGATTAGTTATCTGATAATACATAATAATTCTCAAGATTAGAGACCAAACAGGAGAATTGAGGATGAACTGAACCAAAATGCAATACAATTTTATATTATAGACCAACTATGTAAACCAACCACCTGTGAAATAATTGGTCACAAGTACTTTGTTATAAAATACTTTCCCCTCATTATTCTGCTAAGGCTTGGAAAATGGATGCTCACTACAATTTTTAAGACTTTTTATATGCAGAAAGATGGACAAGAAGTGCTTCTGATATCAATACCCACACACAACTAAAGTACTAAACAATGATACAAGGACAAATGGAGAGAATCTTGAATTAACATAAACTGTAGTAGCGAAAGCACAAAAGCTACTTCCAAGTTCTACCCCTAGCTAACTCAATTAAAAGTGCATCGAACAACATGATGTTGAACTTCTTGGAAAAGAAATGAAAAAAGATAAATACAGAGAGATGTTGAGTTTGCATCCATCAAGTACAAAACAAAGACGCTAGCTATATGTTCCATTGTTCCCTCTCACCGTGGTTTCACTGAGCTCTTGTCCAAGTTAAGTGGCCTTGAAAAGTTGATTGAATGGTCAGAACCAGCAGTGCTCTTTGCATCCAAATTAGACAAAATCCCTACCCTTTTGAGGAACTGAAAATCATCCATGGATTGTTGCCTCTGAGCTCTATTATACACTTGATTGCTACTACTTCTTTGCTTTGCCTTTGTTGACTTTGTCAAGTTCATGTAATTTGGCCTATTGCTGCTGCTGCTATCTTCTGTTCTATCACAAGTGTTACCAGATACTGGTGTTGTGGATGTGCACATAGAAGATGATGCAGAACTCTCGTCATACCGAAATTCAGAACTTGGACTTGAAGATGAACGAGTGGCTTGTCCAATAATTTGGGGAGGCCTAGCAGAAACCCTTGTTGTGACATTGTTCTTCTTGACTTTCACCATGTTTGGTTCTGATGGTTTCGAATTTGCACCAAACGAGTCCACAAATTTCTTAGCAGGCTGTGTTGTTTTATCCGAGATTTCAGCCTGAGACTCCTCCATTAATCTACTCTCCCATGGCTTAGCAGCCATCCAACGTTCCAACCAACTCCAACCCCAGTTAGATTTGTCAATGTCTAGATTCTTAAGGGAAGCGTTTGTTCTTGAACTAGAACTCGGTGTTGATCTCCATTGCTAAAAACACCAACAACAACCAACTTTGAGACATTAAATCTTAACCAAACAAAAAGATGTAAATAGAAGAAAGAATAAATTAGACGCTGACAAATGTGCCCATATAAGAATAAAACGACAATTATAACCACGGAAGATGGCCTTCGTGTGCTAAAAGTACCCAGACGTTGGTTAGCAATTAGTCTGTTAGGATACTTTTGACACACATAAGCCATATTGTCGTTTTATTCTTATACAGATATACTTGTCAGCGTCTATATCTTTCATGGCTAGAAATGGTAATTTATTCATAGAAGAAAAAATGAAGAAGGTGATACCTTTTGAGCAAGAGAGTATGCAATGGCTCTCTCCCTCTTGAATGCACCTTGTTGGCGCATTTGAATTTTGGCTTTAACATCTTGCAATGTTCCTCTGCTATCACACCACCCTTCCTCTGCTTGCTTCAGAATATCAGCTTTGCTGCGTCTCTGGTTAAGCATTTCCTGAACAGCTTGTCCTTCAACGGACATTCTCACGCGCCGGGCACGGACTCTGGCCTGCACGCGCACCAACGCCTGCATGCACCTCAGTGTTACGGCGGCCTGCTTCCTCACCTGCCTGCCCCTCACAAGAGCCTGAAGCCTCACCACTCCCTTCAACGCCCTCAACGCTCTTCTTGCCTGCATTCAATTCACACCATTTAGCTTTCTTTCATACAGATCTGGATTGGAGAATGCAGTTATGTTATTACCAAGAAACCGCGGAAAGCGGTTTGGATTCTGATGGCGGCCCATTCTTCCCTGACCAGTCGGAAATCCTTCGGAGGAGCTCGAACCACGGCGGCCATGGCAGCCGTGAAGGCTTTTGAAGATGCTGGTGGTGAATCGGAGCATTCGGAGGCTGGTTTGTGGGTGCTGCCTTTGTCCCCGGAGGAAGTCCTCCATAGTCTCCACTTCTTGGTCTTATTATTATTCCCCTGAAAGAAAGAAAGAAAAGGAAACATGAAAGGTGATGAATGAACGAAGTTGAAAACTCAATGTGGTCGACTTCATGTGAAGTTAGTCCTTAGATGAAAATTTATCTGACGACTCTCGTATATCAACTTCACTTGAAGTCGAGTGCACCTGAGTTTTCACCATCAACGAAGTAGTTAACAGAGAAGGAAGGAAGGGGAAGGGACATACAGGAAGTAGTTCGTCTTTGTCGGAGGGCTTCTTGAGGCCGATAAAGGCTTTGACCCATTTACCTGAAGCACCCATTGGGTTCAGTTGAGTTACAGCAAGTAAGTTACTTCACTTGAAATGCTATAATGTTGGAGAGAGAAAGGGGAGAGTGGAGTGTGGTGTGGTGTGGTGTGGTGTAGTGGGAGTGGGAGGTTACTAGATTTTGAAATTCAAAAAACGTGCAACGGACAAAGGGTGTTAGATGTTGGAGCCACTGAGGTTGTTACCTCTGTTGGCCCCGCTATTGCTCTATCAATGGATGATTCCTTCCTTTGCCTTTGCATTGGAACCATCACGTTTCCCCATCACCTTTGGCGCTTTTTGCCTTTTGCCAATTTCACCATTTAGGTCCCACCCCCAAAGTCTTTTAGACCGTAGATGGTGACTATTGGTAATAATAATCTTTCTTAGCGCATGAGAGTTAATAAAACAACTTTGCTAATTATCCAAAAAGAAAAAAGCAATTGCAAATTTGCAATGCATGGTTTTAAGTATTTATCAGCTTATATATCATACTTAATTTAAAATTTAATGCAAAATTCGTTATTTTAATGATTGATTTTATTTTAATTTAACATTATATAATAAAATTACAATATTCATTTAATGGATTAATGGA
>NC_029791.2:124675260-124684392 GCF_000816755.2 Arachis ipaensis | reverse complement strand
AATCTAATAAAGCGGAGAAAAAACTAAATCTACACATTGCGATCCAAAACTGTATCGCGCGTTTTTTTCAACATAAAATTAGTTTTTGAAATTTAAAAATTAATATTTTTAAAACATTCATTGTTTGACTACATATAGAGTTGATTCTTTAGACTTTCTCTTAATAGAAGTAGCTAATTTTGGAGATGATAATGTCACCCTTGTGTTGATAACATTATTTTTTTAGTGTTATTTTTTATTTTTTTAAAGTATTTATAATTTTTATAAATATAACAAAAAATATTAAAAATGTTAATATGATAAATAAAGGGGTAAAAAACGTAAATGTGCCAAGGGGGCTTAAAATTACCCAATTCAGCCAAACGAAATTCTGATACATCAATCCACCAAACGAACAGTTGTTCTATACAAGGGTGATGAGCTGTGGCTTCAGTTCAAAATTGTTGGCATGGATGGTCGGCTTTTGAATGCTACTTTCACAGTTTCCTGGGTTTGGATTGATGTAAGAGCCTAAAACTCTTCTATCCTCCCCAGCATGATTTGCTCGACCTCCTCTGCCATGGTTGTGAGCCTCTTCTTCATGATGGTTTCCCATGTTTTCTTTCATGTTTGGTTCAAAGTATTCCTCAAAGTGTTCCTCCTCTTCTTTAGCACCAACTACACGTTTGTCTTTTGCCTCCCTCCTTAGTCTAACGAAGGTTCTCTCAGGTTCAGAATCAAAGGAAGTTGAAGCCCCGCTTCTTCTCCCTGTCATACAACCAACAAGTACAAGCAAAGAGAATAGGTGCAGAAAGTATATCTATCAGAATTACTGTTAGTGTGAGTGATGCAATATATCAAACAGTTAGTGGGTTAGTGCGATGAATGGTAAATAACAAAGAAAAAGTAGGGGGAAGGGAAGAAATTAACTAAAACAGGAAGTAAATAACTCAAACAGAAATTTAAATCAAACAAAAATAAAATGCTCAATCTAGTTATCCTCCAATCTAATCATTGTTGATGCACAATCAATCTCCGGCAACGGCACCATAAACTTGATGCACGGAAAACTTGTCTCATAACAAATTTTCTTCGGCAAGTGTACCGAATTTGTCGTCAAGTAAAAACTCACAATAGAGTAAGGTCGAATCCCACAAGGATTGATTGATCAAGCAACTTTAATTAGAGGAATGTTCTAGTTGAGCGAATCAGAAATTGAGTTGAGAATTGCAGAAAATTAAATGGTGGAAATGTAAATAGCAAAAAGTAAATTGCAGAATCTTAAATGGGAATGGGGAAATTGCTCATAAATGTAAATGACAGAAATTAAAGAGAATGGGTAAGATCAGAAATGGGGAGTTCATTGGGCTTAGGAGATGTTGCATTCTTCGGATCAATCTCATTTTCATCTCTTCCTCAATCAATGCACTCATTGATCTCCTTGGCAATCTTAAGTGATTGAATGACAATTTCTTGTAATTCAATCTCTCAAATCTTGATCAATAGCTAATTCCTTGGTCAATTGCTCATGAGAAGAGATGAAGTATGGTCACTGATTATACCACATGCATTTCCCAAATCAAGTGTTGAGAGGATTATAGTCACATATCCATCCAAACCCAATTCAGTCCAGCATGAGAAAGCATTTCTAGCTTGATCTCTTCATTCCTCTTTCAAGGTTCAGAAGAGATCCAAGTATGAATAGCTTCTTTTCCAAGATAACTACCCAATTGGATGAAGATCGAAAGCTTTCAAGTAAAATCAAGAGAAAAGATAGAAGAAGAATAATGAAAACTAGTATTGATCCATCAAATTACAACAGAACTCCCTAACCCAATGAAAGGGGTTTAGTTGTTCATAGCTCTGGAAAATGAAAACAAAGATGGAGAATACATGATGAAAACTAGAAGTGCAGAGAAAGTAAAATACAGAGAGTAGTTCTATGCCAAGAGGCTCCCTATATTTTCCAACTCCCAAATAATTCAAAGCTACTCCTATATATACTACTCTTCTGTCCTTCTAGTTGATTCTTCGAGTCTTGGGCCTTTGGATCTTGAGTTTGAAGCAGTTCTCTTCTTCATTGGGCTTAACTTTTACTTGCAGAGAGAAAGTATGAAATGGGTATGGACTTTGTCTCAGGAAGTTAGTGGTGTTAACGTTCAGTGAAAATATGGGTTCGAGAACGTTAGTGACAATCACCTTTTTCACTAACGTTCCTCACCAAAGTTAAAAGCCACGTTAACCTCAACGTTAGTGGCACAAACGTTGCCACTAACGTTTCTACTATGTCCTTCGCACACGTTATTGGGACTCAACTTTCCCAATAACGTTGAGAAGCCTCCCCCTTCCCTACGTTAGAGTCCACGTTAACTTCGTTAACGTGGCTCTTTTAACGTAGGCTTGCCATCCTTCGAGAACGTTAGTGACACTTACCATTATCACTAACGTTTCAAATTGCCCCTATTTTCCACGTTAGAGTCCACGTTAACTAGGTTAACGTGGCTTCTAACGTGGCCTTGCTAGCCATCTCCAACGTTAGTGAAATTCACGTTAGCTTCCACGTTAACTAGGTTAACGTGGGAGTCAACGTGGCTTATTGGGGGCTTGTGTGCTTCCAACGTTAGTGACAATGTTGGGTGTCACTAACGTTGTCGACCACCTTATTTCTTCACGTTAGCTTCCACGTTAACTAGGTTAACGTGGGAGTTAACGTGGCTTAATGTGCTTTGGCCAACGTTAGTGACATATTATCGTGAGGCCTACGACGAGCTATGATGACCTTGTTAGCTCTGTACTTCTGAAACTTGGTCTTGATGGTCTGAAAAGGGTTAAGAAGTTTTTCTATCGCATTCCAACGACGGTGCTCCAAGATACCGTGAAGTATGACCGTTTCACGATCGGGAGTGATGAGGACTTGCAGGTCATGTATCATTGTCGCCGGCAGTTTTCCGAGGTGAGGACACCAGAGCTGTTGGCAAAGTTGGTTGATGTGGTATCCAGCTCGGGGGGTTCGAACCGGAATACGCACACTTTAGCCGTGGTGGCCGGTTCTAGCTCGAGACCTGCCGTTGCTTCTTCCTCCGTCCCTGCATATGAGCCACCGACCCAGCCTGTCGCCTTCCCTTCGTTCGCTGTTGACCTCAGCGGCAATGTCGGCGACGAGGTTGGTACAGGGGAACATCTTCCGACCTCAGTACATTGTTCTACACCAGCTGGTGTTGGAGACGGATTGTTTGAAGATCCAGATGACGATGATGTTGAGCCGGATCTGATTACTGACGACAGTGGCGATGATCTTGGAGCGAGTGACCCGAGAGGGGCTGCAGGTGGATCTAGTTCTGGGACACAGCAGTACCCACCCCATTTTTCATCATTGGACCTGGATGCCATGAGGCATGATGGGCTTTCTGGGCAGGCTGCTGGATTTGGCGTTAGAGATGTGGACGGGTCTGCTGGTATGACAGAGTTCCAGGTTGGTCAGCAGTTTCAGGATAAAGATGAGGCCTTGTTGAGTGTGAAGACTTACAGCATCCACCGAGGGGTACAGTACAAGGTAGTTGAGTCTGACTATCGCCGGTATGTGGAAAAGTGTTCTGAGTTTGGGAATGGGTGCACGTGGTTGATTCGGTTGAGTCTCCGGCAGCGCAAGGGAGTCTGGGAAGTGAAACAGTACAACGGACTGCATACGTGTCTCGCCACCTCTATCTCCAGCAACCATAGGAGTTTGGATTATCATGTGATAGCGACATTCATTATGCCAATGGTGAGGGCTGATGCATCCGTCAACATCAAGGTGCTCCTAAATGCCACGGCCGCACACTTTGGATTCAAGCCGACGTACAGGAGGGTCTGGATGGCGAAGCAGAAGGCTATTGTCGTCATCTAGGGTGACTGGGATGAGTCGTACAATGAGATCCCTATGTGGGTGTTAGGAGTCCAGTTGACCATGCCTGGTTCAGTAGCAGTCCTTCGGACATGCCCTGTTCGAGTTGGGGGACAGTTGGACGAGTCTCATGCTTATTTTCATAGGATGTTCTGGATGTTCACACCTTGTATCGAGGCATTCTGTCATTGCAAGCCGTTGGTGAGTATCGACGGCACCCATCTATATGGTAAGTATGGGGGAACGTTGCTTGTCGCAATTGCATAGGACGGGAACTCCAACATACTCCATGTGGCATTTGTACTAGTTGAGGGTGAGAATGCTGATTCGTGGTTCTTCTTTCTCTCCCACCTCCGTCAGCACATCACACCGCAGCCAGGTCTTCTAGTTATTTCGGACAGGCATAACGGCATCAAGGCCGCCCTTGACGCTCCTGATGGGGGATGGCTACCTCCGGCTGCATACCGGGCATTCTGCATTCGACACGTAGCAGCAAATTTCGCCCTCACCTTCAAGGGCAAAGACGCTCGGAGGCTTCTTGTGAATGCCGCAGATGCAAAGACCGAAGTGGAGTTCGATTACTGGTTTGACATTCTGCGGTTTGAGAATCCGGCCATGTGCGACTGGGCGAACAGGATTGAGTATTCATTGTGGACACAGTATTGTGATGAGGGTCGCAGATTCGGGCACATGATGACCAATATCTCTGAGTGTGTGAACTCAATCCTTAAGAGTGTTAGGAACCTCCCTGTGTGCTCGCTGGTGAAGGCCACATACGGCAGGTTGGCTAAGCTATTTGTCCGCAAGGGGAGGGAGGCCAAGGCCCAGTTGGGAACCGAACAACAATTCAGTCAATACTTGGTAAAGTGTATCGAGGCCAATCTGAAGACGGCTAGGTGCTTCACGGTGACTGTATATGACAGGGATAACTCGGAGTACATAGTGGTAGAGACGACTCCGACTGGTTCGTTCTCACTGGGTAGCTACAGGGTCTCACTAGCTTCGCAGACATGTGATTGTGGCTACTTCCAGGCACTTCATTTTCCATGTCCGCACGCATTGGCATGCTGTGCCTACTCACGTGTTACTTGGCAACCATACCTCCACCAGGTGTATCGACTAAGTTCGGTTTTCAGTGTATATCGGATGAGATTCACACCTCCAATCCCGGAGGGTTTCTGGCCACCTTATGACGGGCCGACCGTTATACCGGACCCGAATATGAGGCGTGCGAGGGAGGGTCGTTCGCGGTCCACTCGGATAAGAACCAATATGGATGAGGCAGATCCGAACCGGCCCAAGAGATGTGGCCTCTGTAGGCAACCTGGACACACTCGTCGAAGTTGTCCACAGACCGGAGGACCCAGCCATGCAGGGTGAAATAAATAGTAATGTCTTGTTTTGTGTTCCACTTGGAATTAGTTTTATCATCTGTACTTTTTTTTTAGAAAAAGATGTACTAGGTTTGCTAACTAGTAGGTTTTCAGTGCAGAAAAATCCGTCTCGTAGAAGACATGTATGTTAAATGTGTTAACTATTATGGAAATAAATTACATTTGGAAAATACAAATGTTTGCACCGTGACTAATACATAATAACGCAATGTTAAACTCACTGCTGCATGATCTGATGAACTAACAAAGTAAAATACAACACTGATAACGAAAAGATATAACATACAACAAATAGTTCACGAAATAGCATATACGACCATACACAAATCATCTAAAGAGGTGCGATCCCATGCCACAACGGGGTGGAACTCGTGCCCTATGACCTCTCCGGATAAGGGGCTCCTCATCCTCGATCTCGTCCTCCTCGTCATCCGGGGGTGGCTGTGCAGGCGCCCTAGACTGGACATGTGTGGGTCTGGTCGATGATGGTCCGGCGACTAAATGTGACGCAGCAATATGTGCGGATGGTGGGGTCCCACCTAAGGCGAAATGCTGAACAGGGCCCACGGAGGGAGGCTCATTCAGATTGACATCTAACGCTGCCTGCGTCCCCGACGTCTGTCCCCGTCGACGGGCTGCCTCATCCTCCTACATGATGGTGGTGATCTCATCTAGGAAATGCGATCCACCAAAATCCACGTCAATCCCATCACCGGCAAGAAACTCTGAAAACATGGATCCCGGAATCACCCATGGAGTATTCTCCTGAGGTGTCTGGTCATCAGTCGGAACACCAATGAAGTAATCTCCGAGAGGCCCCTCTCCAAGCCCGGTGTCAGCATGGCTCGATGGATCTCCCATATCAGATCCATACCACTCTCCACCAAGTCCGCCATGAGCGGGCCTAAAACCCCCCACTGCAGCCCCTCCTCCATCGGCATGATCACCACGACCAGGCATATCATGTCTAGGAGCAGCCCCCCTCCTCCTGCCTCCATGCCCTCGTCGTCGACCACCGCCCCTACCGGCCTCATCACCCTCCTCCATAGCCTGGTCCAGCCATCTCCACTCACGCTGGCTACGACGTGTCCCGACTCGAGCTCTCCTCTCAACTCGACGCCTGTCAGGAACGTCGTCAACTCGGTCCATATCTGGAACTCGGCCGGCACCCCTCTGTGTCGCCTCAACAGGAATAGGAATACCTCTCGGATCTCCCAAGTACATCTCAGATAACAAGAACCTCTTTCCATGCTGATGCCACCAGGCCAAGAACTCATGTGAGGGTCCCGGGTCAGCAACAACGTCGAACCGTAACACGTGGTCCGCACGTGTCTCCCAGTGAAGGTGCCAATGCTGTAAATGGGACGGGAACCAACGGTCACCACCTCTCTCGTCCTTCGACATCAAGAAGTCGATGTTCAGGGCGGGATGCGGGGGAGGCTGTACCCCGCCGAACTGCAGTAACACTCTATCAACCTGATGCCACTCAACCACCGCAAAATATATCAGGGAGGTCACACACCGCCATAACATCGTATGCCGAGGCTCCAAGACCTCCGGATGGACAACCTGGAGGACGTCGGGTGTGCTATAGGGCATCCATATAAACTAAAAAAAGCAAATCAAATCCATTTGACGAACTCGTTAAACCGTATAAACTGAAAGAAGCATTAACTATACATATGAGATTAGCGTACTTACATCCCGAGCCTGTAACAAGTCGATCTTCAGTCGAGCCATCTGTACCCGAGGTCCCTTCTCGCTAATCCCAGGATTGTAACCTGACCACATGCGTAGGAAATTAAACATGGTACTGTGGTCATTAATGATTCTAAAAGGCATAAAATTGCATGAGAAATTGACAATAAATAAACTAAAGATAAATAGTTCAATACGATAGTGGTACCTCGAGGCAAGGGGCCAGCTAAACGCATCATACCCAGCAGGCCTAAAACCAGGAAAACGCCAAAAGATCCACAACTGAAGTAATTGTAACGGCCCAGCTAACTTCACTACATGTCTGTTGGCCACTCAGCACATGCAAACGGTACAACCATGCTAGTGCCGCCGACCCCCAGCTATAGCCACCCATCTCCTCAAGCCTAGCCACAAACGGTAACCATCTGATGTGTATACGATTGCCTGACTTGTCTGCAAACAGCTGGGTGCCCAACAACATCATGATATAGGCTCAGGCAAAGCGCCTCACCGTCTCCTCATCCGCCCCTTCGGGGCACTCTCCAAAAGTCTCCTGGAACCAGGTGCAGTTCACTGCAAACTTCTGTATCTGGTTCGCGGGAGGTAACACACCTAGCAACTCATGGAACCACTGCCAAGCTGGCCTGCCACCATCTATGTATACATGGAAGTCTGTCAGGCAACCATTGACGTAACGTCCATCTACTGGCAACCCCAACTGGTACGCAACGTCCTGAAGTGTGATCGTGCACTCTCCGAACGGCATGTGGAACATGTGCGTCTCCGGACGCCACTACTCCACAAAGGCACTCACAAGGGGCTCGTCCAATCTAAACCATCTGTCGTTCAGTCTCGCAAGATGGTATAATCCGGCCATCTGCAAGTACGGAACGTACCTATCATCCAGTCGCATCCCCTGCTGTCGCCGCATGCTCGATATGCAACGCCGGGGCTGCGCAATACATGGACCGCATAATTAGAAACGATTTACAATACCACTAACAGATAAAACTCACAACGTAAACAACTAAAATATACCACTTGCAATAACAGATATAGTCAACCACTAACAGAATTTCTTACGAAACCGCAAACATAAACCTTTTCTGGCTAACACATGCACAAAATAATGGTGGTAAACCACTAGCAAAACCACATACTAAAACCGCGTACAAAAAATCACTAACATAATCCACACGCAAATCCACTTACGAAAACCACATGCAAAACCACTCAATTAACCACCATCAATACCACCACCCTAAACTGCTAACATAAACCGCTAAGATAAATCACCCTAAACCGCTAACATAAACCGCTTACATAAACCACCATCAAAACCGCAAACAAGACCACTAGAAGAAACCGCATGCAATACCACTAGCCCAACCCACTAACATAAACAGCCAATAAAACTGCATGCAAATCAGCTAACATAAACCACTATCAATACCGCTATCATAAACCACTAACATAAACCAATATCAGAAATCACTATCAAAAACCACTAACCTCGTCGTTGATCACCCCGGCGATATGAGCAACTCCATCCAGTCGATATAGCCTTCTCGGATCGTCCCCCATTGCCTGACTTTGCCGCTCCACTCTTTCTCGGACCGATTCTGGGTCGTTTTCTCTGGGATTTGGTGGGGTTTGAGAATGGAAAAGTGATTCGAATGACCTTGGTTCGAACTCCTTATATAAGCAACTCCCACGTAATTCGAATGAACTCGTTTCGAATTACTACTACTTTGCAAAATTGAGTAATTCAAATCAACTTAATTCGAACTACCTTAAAAGCATGATTCCCTACTAATTCGAATTTTTATAATTCGTTACATATTGATTCGAATTACATGTTGCCAATTCTTTCAAATAATTCGAGTTATATCAATTCGAATTACGTTGAAAACTAATTCGAATTACATATATTTGTTCTTTGGTGGATTGATGTATCAGAATTTCGTTTGGCTGATTTGGGTAATTTTAAACCCCTTGGCACATATACGTTTTTTACCCTAAATAAAAATTGGTGATAATTAAAAAAAAATTAAAAACTAAAATTAAAAAAACCACGTTATTAATTTAAGAATGACAATATTACTTTCTTTAATTTTAGTCAATAAATAATTATTGAAATAAATTCATTCATTTATTATTTTTTTTAAATTGTCTTTT
>NC_029791.2:124671982-124674608 GCF_000816755.2 Arachis ipaensis | reverse complement strand
ATATCAAATGTTTAATTAAATATATTAAATTATTAATATAATTTTACTTATTATTTTCAATTTTTCACATAAAATCATCTCAACAATTTTCATTTACCTAATTAGTAATATCCTAATCTAACCATATTCCTAGGTTCCTACAAATTCAATAGTTAAATTAAAATGAAAAGATAGAAAAAATGTGTAGTTATTTTTATGTGAAATTACAACAACAACAACAAAATTTTGTCTTACATGAATCAAACGATGTCATTGTGCTTTGTCATGTATTATGTTTACAGAGAGACCGTTTACATATAAATCTCGTTTGACCACCTCATGAATGGTCTTCTTAGGTCTTCCTCTGCCTTTCACCCCTTGTCCATCTTCCATCTCATCCACCCTCCTGACTGGGTGTTCTGTCGGTCTTCTTCTCACATGTCTAAACCACCTGAGACGTGATTCAACCATCTTTTCCACAATGGGTGCTACTCCAACTCTCTCCTTTATATCTTCGTTCCTTATTTTATCCAATCGCGTATACCCACTCATCCATCTCAATATCTTCATCTCTACCACACTCAACTTATGTTCGTGCTCCCCTTTGGCCACCCAACACTCCGTACCATAAAGCATAGCCGATCTTATAGCAGTACGATAGAATTTACCTTTATATTTCAAAGGCACTTTTTTTGTCGCATATAAAACCAGATGCACTCCGCCATTTTGACCACCTGCTTGGATCCTATGATTTACATCCTGAATCTCTCCATTATCCTGTATGATGCACCTAAGATACTTAAAACTTTTAACTTTTTGTAGGATATTTTCTCCAATCTTCACCTCTATATTAGGGTTTTCCCTTCTCAGACTGAAATTACATTCCATATATTCCATCTTGCTACGGCTTATGCGCAGATCATACACTTCTAGATCTTCTCTCCATAAGTCTAACTTCTTATTTAGGTCTTCTCTTGACTCTCCCATAAGGACGATATCATCGGCAAAAAGCATGCACCATGGCACAAGCTCTTTGATGTGCTCTGTGAGTACTTCCAAGACTAATGTGAAAAGATATGGACTTAAGGATGATCCCTGGTGTAATCATATACCAATAGAAAATTCTTCTGTCATACCACCTTAAGTTTTCACACTAGTTGTGACCCCATCATATATGTCTTTAATTGCACGAATATATGCGATTCTCACTCTCCTCTTTTCTAAAACTTTCTATAAGGCCTCCCTTGGCACCCTATCGTACGCTTTTTCCAAATCAACAAACACCATATGTAGATCCCTTTTATTACTACGATACCTCTCCATCATCCTTCTTAACAGGTATAAATCCAAATTGGTTCTTTGTTACTTGTGTCTCTTTTCTCAACCTCCGTTCTAACACCCTTTCCCATAACTCCATGGTATGACTCATTAGTTTGATCCCTCTATAGTTTTCGCAACTTTGTATATCCCCCTTATTCTTGTAGATAGGTATCAAGGTGCTTTTTCTCCACTCATCAGACATCTTCTTTGACCTTAAAATCTCATTAAAAAGCTTGGTTAACCAGTTGATGCCTTTTCCTCCAAGGCCCTTCCAAACCTCAATTGGGATATTATCAGGTCCTACTACTCTGCCATTTTTCATCTGCTTTAGAGCCTCGTTTATCTCGAATTCTCGAATCCTTCGATAGTAGTCAAAGTTTTTATCTTCTTTCCTTGTGCACAACCGACCAAGGCTCGGAAGAGTCTTCTGTTCTTCATTAAATAACTCGTAGAAGTAGCTCTTCCACCTTTCATTAATCTTCTCCTCTTGAGCCAGCACTTCTCCATCCTTATCCTTTATGCACTTAACCTGATCCAAATCTCTCGTTCTTCTTTCACGGCTCTTTGCGATTCTATATATACATTTTTCTCCTTCTTTCGTGCCCAAATACTGGTAGAGACCCTCATATACTCTTGTTCTTGCTTCACTTACAGCCACTTTTATCTCTTTCTTAGCCGCCTTATATTTTTTTCAATTATCTGTATTGCGGCATAAAGACCACTCTTTAAAGCACTCACTTTTTATCTTTATCTTTTCTTGTACACTCGTATTTCACCACCAGAACTCCTTATCTCTTGGTCCTATTTCTTTATATTCACCAAATCTTTCTTTTGCTGTTTTTTTTCCTTTATTTTTATGTGAAATTAATATATAATAAAAATTTATTAAATAATAATTTAATTAAATATATTAAATTATATAATAATTCTTAATTAGTAGTTTCACATGCTTATAGGTTTCACGAAAAAATAAAAAAGGGCATAAAAAGGCAGGAGGCCTTTGTTGTGTTGTTGTACCATTGTACCAACAAATAGAGAGAGAAAAGAGGGAAAGCTGGCGAAAATGGTAACGGACAAGTGATTGCCACAAACACTGAGTCAGTGCAGTTAAGATATGCTGCTCTGCTACCAAAGCTTTCTTTTCCGGGTTTCCCACACCATTGGCCCCCTCCATCCAATTCAAGTTCGTCACACAAATTAGTAATGATATATGAGTTAGTAAATTTAGTTAGTAATTAGTCAGCATAATTATTAAATAAATAAATTTTATTAATTTATATGTATATATATAAATTATATATTTTGTGTATAAATTTTTATAAACATA
>NC_029791.2:124665989-124670915 GCF_000816755.2 Arachis ipaensis | reverse complement strand
TATAAATTATATATTTTGTGTATAAATTTTTATAAACATAAATATAAATTATTATTAATTAAGTGCTAATTTTTAAAATAATAATATTTATTAATTATGTAGTCTTTATTAATAATTATCCAAAGATAAAATAAAATTGGTTTCGTTTCAGACAATTCAAGTGGCTTCTGGTGCACCTACACGATCCCGGTTTGAATTTTGCCTTTTGAGGGTGCATTAATGGATGCGAGTGGATTCAGATTCAGGCATTCAGCTTCCTAATGTCGAGGTCACGTCACTCTATTAATATATTTTTGTTTATTATTAGTATATAATAACCCACAAACTTGTCCTTGTTCTTTTGGTCATATGAGAAGCATTCCTATTGATACTGAGAAGCGTGAACTTCAACAAATAAAATAAAATATTTCGAAAAACCTGAAAAATGTTCAATTTGGCTCCTACTTTATAAGCGATTTGGAATTCAAAATGGTTAGTAAATAATTTCCATGCTCTATGCTTTTCGAGAACAGTGTAGCCATTCATGTCCGCAACCGCATGGCAGTGGCAGGACACTGTTCAGTAGCAAAGAATCCAAAGACAATTCCTTTCTATTTTAATAATAATGCAAAAGACAAACACACAACTTCAAATCAAATGCCAAATTGACTTTATTTTTTAGTGTATCTATGATTTGATTGGCGGCATGAAATCGAAAATATCAATTTCAGTCAGCTGTGTATCGCATCTTGCATCCTGTTAATTCAATTTTGAATGTGTTTTGTTTTTGCACAAACTTATTATAGGCCTACAAATTACAAAATGCAGTTTGCTTATCATAGTTAAACTAAATGGCCCAGCCCAAATGGATAACATAAATCCCGCTAATGGATTATTTTAGAAGTATCACTTAATCATATACATATATTCATTTGGAGTTGGTTGAGTGGTCAGCTCACTCGTCTACTTAAGTAAGTGTCAGGAGTTTGAACCTCACCTTATTCATGCAGCAACTCATTAGCTAGCGGCAGACCCTTAAATGGAATTAATTGTGCTTACCTAATATACACCATATCGTTCATACAGAACTGAAATTGAAGAGTAGATCTTGTCAATTGTCATTCTTACTTTTCAAAAACTTTTATATGAATATGTTAAGTAATTATGTAAGTATATGATTAATAGAAAATGACATTATTACAATATCCAATTCCTTTAAACTATCCTACACAAAAAGATATTGATAATTTTTTTTAATAAAAAGTAGTTGGCGCAAACTCACGTTTGAAGGCCTGAAAAATAAAAAGTTAAAAACAAAAAGAAGAAAAAAAAAATAACACCGACTGTGCCACCCAACCTTTCCATAAAAAAGATATCGCTATTCAAAACTACAAAAGACATTGTCAATGATTAATTTCTTACTTTCAAATTTCAATTGTCTTTTTTCTCTTTTCTTTGGCATCCAATAACACCGACTGTGCCACCCAACCTTTCCACCGCAATTGTTGCAACCCAAAAGTTCAATGGGGAAACACTATTTTGTGTATGTGTGTGCATGTGTTTTTATTTTTTTTTTAAATATTGTCCATGCAGCACATTAGCATGTGAATATGTGATATAAAATAACCAAGAATATAAAATCACAAGGTAATAACTACTACTATATTGAATAGCATCGTGAATTACAGACCAATCTATACATTTGGGGTCAAAGAATTAATGTGTATCAACTATCATCATTGTGAAGGAAACTTGAGCACTAATCAAAAGGGTTTCCTGTAAAGAAATCAGAAAATGGCAACGTAACATTGCTGTCAGGGATAGAGCATTATGGAATGAATCATCCAGTGGAAACTGATCGAGACCTCTGTTGGGGTGGTATGCCGAGCCAAGACTTCATCATGTCGTATGTGGTGAAACTTATTGCAGCTGAAGGAACAATCTGTGAAACACAGCATGGACCCTTTCAGATCAAATATACCAGATAATACTATGTGAAAAAAGGCAATGTAATACTCAAAGTCAAAGCTCGCATACCCTTATATAGTTGATGCTTACACCTGCAAACAACTGTCTCCACCCTTGGTTTTGAACAATTGTTCTTAGTCCATGGAATGTATTTCGGTATCTGGCATTTTCATGAGCTGCATTTTCCAAGTTACCAACCTGCACAAACAATGACAAGATGAGTAAAAAACAAGGTCTTAAGTCTCCAACAAACGGATGGCAATGGTATATGAGATATTAAGTTATAGTAAACTACCTGCATTTGTCTCTTAACAACATCTAAAGGGTATGTTAAGGTCTGGCCAAATAACCCAGCTAAGGCTCCGCAAGAGAGGCGCATCAAAATGGACTTTTGATGTTCTTCAGGAACATGCAATTTCAATGTCTCATACGTGTAGAACTTTAAACCAGCATATGGAAGTATTCCAGTAATAGTTGGTCCTAAGGAAACGGAAAATTGTGGATTTCAACTAATGACCTTAACAAATTGCATTTGGAAGGCAAGCAAGAAATGCATCAAAATTCTTCACCAGGAACCAAACATACCTGCACCTCTATAAAGTCCACGAACTCCCCCTTCCCTGTAGACACTTGTAAGAACACTTTTAATGCTGTTGTGACCAGTTTGAGAATGACCTCCTTTCACACCATCTTTGAAACTGCCTTTTTTCTCTACCACCTATAAGATTGAAGAACAATGATGAGACAGAATGAACAATAATAGAACTGTAGAACCTATAAAGCTCTTATTGCTTTTACCTAGTTGTACAACATTGTATAGAATTCAATTAAATCTGGACAGAGTGATGTAACAATGGTTCAAGAAGATCCCTACCCGATAAGCGAGTTTGGTGCGGGCAAGATCTAAGGGATATGTACATATTACTGAAGTTCCTCCTGCTGCGGAACCAGCTAAGAGATCAACAATAGGACCTGATCCTAACATAGGATAATTGCTCAAGATCCAGCTTTTATATCGCTCATATGTCATAAAATGCAAGGCTGCATATGGAACAATCCGGATAACGCTAGCTCCATTTCCTCTAAAGATCACCACATAAGAACAGTAAGTTAACAAGACATACAATGAGAACAAGAAACAAAAATAATTCATATTGTGCAATCTGAGTCTTACTTATATAGTCCTAGAAATCCTTCATGCTTTGATAACCTTTTCAATGATTGATACACACCCAGAGTATGAAATCCTGCTGTCCTTGTCTGCAGATTAAAAAAACAGATGCAAAATTATAATTAAAAAAAAATGGTTAAAGAGGAACATACATAAACCCATTTACAAAACAATGAGCTTGCATAAGAATAGAAAACTCTCATTGACAAATTAAAAGGAACTATTAGCCTCTCAAAGAAACTTGATGCAATGTAAGTTACATACAGGGATGAAAAATCAAGAACTTTAAGTATCCAGCAAGAGCCACCATTACCAATGGAGAGGCAAAAACAAACTGAGACACTAGACAAGTGCAGTTACATAGTTAAGCCATAGCACCATGACAAACATCTTTCCTTTACAAACTTTACTTCTCTCTAAGGGTGGCAACATGTACCCTACCAGCGGATACCAACCCGACCCCACCCGGTCGGGTAGGGTTGCCAACCCGATCCGCAGCGGGTAAGGTAGGATGCGGGTAGGGTTCTCGTGCGGGTCGGGTAGGGTGCGGGTTGAACCTCAATCCTACCCGACCAATCCGCACTCTATATATGGATATGTTTTAAGTGGATGTTGAACCAAAGACCTCTCATTAAATACAAAAAATCCTTAGTCAATTAAAAAAGATATCATCAAGTTATATAATAATATTGTTTCTTTTTTGTAACCTGCGGGTAGAGTCGGGTACCCGCGGGTTAAGAGCGGGTAGGATTAGAATAGAATTGAGTTTATATAAAAAATCTCAACCCGCGGGTAGGATTAGGGTTGGCTCCAAACCCTACCTTACCCTACCCATTGCCACCCCTACTTCTCTCCCCTTCCATTGTGCTCTTAGTGGTAAATTCTAACTTCTAAGTCACACATACTTACCATAGTTCAAAACCATTAATAGAATCACTTATTGCATTTATCCAACAAAGCTTCTCACGTCAGTGGTTTAATTCATAGTTCATTCTCAATTTTATTCTTAGTTCTGTTTCATGATTTCTCAACAAAATACTCCCCAATAATTCTTGATCAACACAACACATATAAAGGCTATGATGTTCATATCCTCAATCATAAATAACATGAGAAAAGAAGAATGAGGACCTGCCAGAGAATCTTGACCCGTTCGAGGGGTGCAACGGTGGTCTTAGAAATCGCACCGGCGAAGCCACCGGCGATGAGCTCCTTAACATAGATAGGGACGCCATGACCCAATCGAGATCCATCCCTCTGAATCGATGCATTCTCCACCAAACCAGCCAGCTTAGACCCTTGTTGTGATTGTGAAGAATCCATACCACAACAAGGGAAAAAGAATCAAAATCTGTTGTTAATCAATGCCACTCTGGAGCTCATAAAACTCCTAATCCCATCTACTTCTGGAGAAGGAGAATAATTGCGTGTGCAACAACAATGGCGCAGTGATTACGTCACCCACCTGAGATTTGGGGATATTCAAAAGCGTAGAATTCCCTTCAACAACGGATAGCGAAGGAACAGAACAGGACCCCCCGATCACAACAGATAAAAACGAAAAGAAGATATTATGATTTTTGGTTTA
Organism: Arachis ipaensis; assembly: GCF_000816755.2. Classification (NCBI taxonomy): domain Eukaryota; kingdom Viridiplantae; phylum Streptophyta; class Magnoliopsida; order Fabales; family Fabaceae; genus Arachis; species Arachis ipaensis. The sequence continues at coordinate 124,666,209 of NC_029791.2, read as the reverse complement.
GAAGAAGAGAAAGGAAGGAAAGAGAACAGGTATGTGAAATTCAGATACCTGTTCTCCTTTGAATTTTTGTGTTTGTTTCGAATGCTCCGCTTTCTTTCTTTTTTTATAGTAGTTAGCGGTTATATATATTTAAATTTAAAGATAAATAAATAAATTTAAAGTGGTTATGGTCATGGCGAATGGCATCGCATTCGTATCTTTTTTGCGATACTGAATACTG
>NC_029791.2:124665374-124665913 GCF_000816755.2 Arachis ipaensis | reverse complement strand
TTTTTTGTCAAAGCAATTTATCTTATCTAATTTTGACAAAAATAACATAATTTAATCAATTATATGTATTAAATTTTAATTATTAAAAAATATCTTTAAAAAAACATTTTAAACATCTTTATCTAAATAATTCCTAATAAATAAATCTAAATATCATTATTTATGAATACGAATACTAGCAATCCACATCAATTTTATTCAAATCCATCACCATATATAATTTAATTCTTTTTAGATTTAACTTAGTTACTACTTTTTTTTTCCAAAAATGCTTGTTTTTAATTGGAAAATTATATTCGTTAATTCAACTATTTTTTTTAATTAAAGTTAGAAATAAGACTTGAATCCAAAATTTTTAAGTGAAAATAGAGTGAGTTATAATTTATTACTATTATTTTTAACTTTTTTTTATTATTAGTACTGGCTAGTATATGTGATGGTGGTAGTTGTCGTTGTTATTGTTTAGAATTTTAAAAATAGTTTTAAAATAAATAATTTTAATTAATAAAATATGCAATCATTTGTTATCAACTATAAAT
>NC_029791.2:124661437-124665007 GCF_000816755.2 Arachis ipaensis | reverse complement strand
TAGCTTACCACAAAAATTTAATAGATTTTAGTTAAAAACTCACAAAAACTAAAAGAACCGCATTCTTTTAATTATACTCACGAATTTAATTAAAAGTAAGAATTCCAATATTTAGGGTCTATTTAGAAAGTTTTAAAAGTAATTTTTTTTTAATTTTTGACTTATGAAAAGTAGTAGTATTAATGTCTGGTACAATTTTTAAAACGAAATTGCGGCTTTCTAAGAAGCTATTTAGGAACTTATAGAGAAATTAAAAAAAAATGACTTCTCTTATAAATCATAATACTACTACTTTTTGTGCTTATTTAGGCACTATTATTTTAATAAAAAAATCATTTTTCAATAAAAAAGGTCTTTTTATTTTTTAGCGTATTTGGCAAATTTCTAGTAGTAAAAGTAAAATATTAGAAAAATAAAAAAATATCTTTTTTGAGAAACTGTAATTTACATATTTTTTTAAAAGATCTTTTTTTCTTAAAAAAAAGATATTTTATTAGAATCTCATCCAAACAAGCCTTTTATTATATTTTTATAAAATAAGCACTTTTATAATTAAAAATCCAAATACAAAATAACTTATTTACAAACTATTTTAATTATTTATTCTTTAAACTATTTTTTCAAAAAAAAAATAAAAAATAATTCAGCTGTTTACTACTCCACGCCCTTAATAGTTAATACTATTCTCCTTCTCCATACATTTTGTCCTAAGATTCCAACAAAGAAAAATATACTTTCCAAGAAGATTGTTACACAACCATAGCAAATAAACATTTTTTCTTTTTCGAAAAATTATTTCAGCATATCGTGACATCTGTTTTTTCTTCCATCAATTTCCATCTGCTGCTTCTGGTCTTAGTTTGTCGTTATTTACTTACTTTATATTTTCCCTCACATGACAAGGATGCAAAAGGTAGTTCTTAAGTCAACACCATCCCATGAGTTTGGAACGAGAAAGTTCGTTCTCCCATTAGTCTGGTCAGCTTGAAATCCATACAATATGTGTTTCCATGTACTGTTAATATGTCACTGAAAGAGAAGGTTGCCAAATATTTAATATTTTTATTAGGTTAGCCATTACTTGTTTTTTGGCTGTGAATTTATTTGACAGGTGTGGAGTGCTTGGATATGTGTATTTAGTTGATAGTGGTCTTTTCTAGTTCGATTTTTTAAGTTGGACAGAAGAACTGAGTAAAAATGAGGATCGAAAGCGGTGGTTGATGTACTTCTGTGTGGTCATTTAGAATATTTGGATAGAAAGATATTTCAAAACAAAAACAAAGGTGTAGAAAATATTATCAACATGACCTTGCTTAGCTGCAACGAGTAAAGAAGTGTGGATTCTTTTTGTTATTAATGGCTATGCTAGAGATGACATGGAGATATTTCTTTGTGCTATTATGTTACTTTCTTTAATTTTCAGTTTATTGTGTTTGGCTGGTTCTGTTTGTTCTACTTTAATATGTTGAATTCTTTGTTTAAAAAAGCAAAGTTAGTCATACTTCTTGTTATTTAACGATACATAATTAACTTTATGTGAAGTTGATAGTAAAAAATTATTGAATAATTTAACAAAAATAACTACACCTGAGTTTTCACCTTATTTGAATTATCTAAATTTTTTCTTTCATTTTTCAGTTGTGTGTATCCATTAAATTTTTTTGCTGCATTTGATAGACAATATACAACAATAACCCAACAAAATACAAAAAATTGTGTCTCTGCTTAGAAATTTTTTACGATTTCTAAAATTATGAATGCGAAAACCAGTATGCGTCTTCTTTTATAACACAGTTATTTTACGGCTTTTCGCATGGAGATTAGCCAATATCCTTGTTCATCATCGTTCGAGCTATCAATTTTGGTGAATTACATCAACTAAAAAACTATTTAAAAATGAATTTCTGCTTGAAAGTGAGACACACGTTTATATATTTTCTAAATACACTTTTATAAGGGTCAAAATCTTTGGAGAGTATATTTTGATATACCATCCCTTTTGTTCCCGTTAACAAAATAATAGAATCGATTCTTGGACTATCTACCTCATAATAATAATAATAATAATAATAATCCGGTCCCGCTACGTTACCAATAATATTTCTACTAACTTCTACCAACTCTTATTTATAATTGTGTTTAATGGAAGTGTCTTCGTAAATGTGTCTAATAAAAATGTCTTTTTTATGTCTGTGTTTAATAGAAGTGTCTTTATAGATATATTTTCTGGACGTGTCTCTTTATATATGTGTTTAAAATATAATAATTAATTATTGTTGACAATAAATTGACAGATAATATGTTGGTACTCTATACTTTTCCATAATAATAATAATAATAAGATGAGGAAAGAAAAGAATAAAAGAATATAATGTTTGATTGGTCAATGATTAAGATTTTGTATCTTCTTGTTGGATTATTTTGGGTTGTGGTATACAGAATGCATCAGTATCAAGATCAAGAGAAGACATGGTTGATTTATTCCTTGGATGGTATGCAGCGATTCTCTTTCCTTTTCCCTCATAGATTATAGGATCCTCTACTTCATCAGTATTACACTTCTCACCCAATATAATTGTTTTCATCCAAATTGAATCCTCTGCCTTCAACTTCCCTTTAATGTTGTCCTTCTCTTTCTCTTTCTCCTTCTCCTTCTCCTCTTTGTGATGATGATGATCCCAATTTTTCGCCACGGACAAAGTCCTCTTCACTTTTATGCTCAAACTGTGAGTCTTTCGTTCTGAGGTGGCCCTTTTGAATTTGTTGGGTGATGGAAATGATGGTGGGTCCTTATTTGGTTGCTGCAATGCTGGTGGAAGAGGAAGCTCCTTGATTTCTTCTTCTTCTTCTGCTACTTCTATCTTACAATCTTTTGTTTCTGTTATCTGAGATGGGTCATTCAGATCCTGATTTAAGGTTGTTGAGGTTGGATCAAGTGTTTCTAAGGGAACAGAGGCAGATAGTGTGTCTGGTTTTTTTCTTCTAAAGCTAACAAGGCTGCACATAGATGTGATTATTGCAATGGTGGCTGCTAATCCTGCAAGAACAAATGAAAAATACAAAAAAGGATGGTGTATTAATGATGAGAGGTTATCATTAGGGACATTTCTTCCCATGACAAATCAAATCAATTCGATTTGTTTCATGGACTTTTTTTTCTTTCTATGAGGTTAATTGCTTTGGGAAGTCCTATGGGAAAATAGAACTTGGGAATTGAAAACAAAGTACCAGCTGTTTTTCTCATCTTCATTATGTGTCTTTGAATTAATTAACCCCAAATAGATGCTTGGATTTAGGAGATGCAAGGCATGAAAACTTAGACATAGTCAAAGCTTATGAAAGCCGTCCATCATTAAATGTTTTCCATTTTCCCTTTTTGGAAAAAAAAAAAAACAATTATATCAGATGTATATTTATTATGTGTCATTAACCCCAAATAGATGCTTGGATTTAGGAGATGCAAGGCATGAAAACTTAGACATAGTCAAAGCTTATGAAAGCCGTCCATCATTAAATGTTTTCCATTTTCCCTTTTTGGAAAAAAAAAAAAACAATAAAAACAATTATATC
>NC_029791.2:124646001-124656942 GCF_000816755.2 Arachis ipaensis | reverse complement strand
ATCTACATAGCATTTTTTAAAGGTTAAATTATACAGTTGGTCCTTACATTTTTAGTGAAATTGCAAATTGGTCCTTATATTTTAAAAATTTATAATTGGGTCCCTAAAAATAATTAAAATTTGTAATTTAGTCCCCGTCATTCAAAAAGTGTTTGATTTAACAGAATATTCTCAGTATATTCTTTATTTTAATAAAATATTCTCAGCATATTCTGAGAATATTCTGTTAAATCAATACTTTTTGATTAGCGGGGACTAAATTGTAAATTTTAATTCTCTTTAGGAATCCAATTACAAACTTTTAAAATGTAGAGACCAATTTACAATTTCACTGAGAGTGTGACCCACTATGTAATTTAACCTTTTTTAAAAAAAAATATTGTTCATCTTTTTTTTTTTTTTTGGTCAAGTTATTGTTCATCTTCTGAAAACCTTGTAGATGCTAAAAATATCATAAGAGGTTTTGGTAATTGCCTTTTTGGGTCCACTGTTTTCGGTAATTTAAGAAATTGTTATTGTCTTCTTTTGATCATTTTTATTGTCCAGTCAAGCCCAGCCCACTTAGATTATTTTTGAATCCAGTTCAGCAAGGCCGATATCTACTTGTTGTGAAAATGAAATTAATTTATTACAAAAATGAAATTATTTAGATGTGAATGGACAAGTGCTGGTTAGTTTGGTTCCCAATTAAATTGTTCTCCAACAGAGAAAAATATTTCAAGTATTTTGTCATAGATTGAACTCAGTGAAGAGCTTATTAACAGGTTCAGCCCAAAGAAAAAGAAAACAAAAAACTATCTGTTACCGATGTTACCAAATTTCATATGTGCCATTCGAAAAATTAGAAATGAGTCAATTTTAAAAAAAAAAAAATAATAAAAAAAAAATTAAAAGTATCATCTTTACTTCAAATTTAGGAATGAGAAATGAGAAAATTTTTGAGTATTATGATTGGTTTTATGTAAACAAATAAGCGGATAAAGTTGCTCATAAAATTGCCTGCCTTCTTATACATCATCATAAGCCTCCAAATTAGATATTTCAGAATTCAATTGTTCATCAAGTATCCAATTCAAATTTTTGAAGTGCTAATTAGATTTGCAGCAATTGAATATTGAAAAATGAATTTACTTGTGTGCACAGTGCTTATTGCGGAGGCACTTCCTGCCAAAAATAAATACTAAAATAAATGATTGCAAAAGTCTAAGAATCGAATATATAAAAATAAAAACATATTAAATTGGAGAATCTTTTTACTAATCATTGGATTTAATGTGTAGACAGTCTCCAATGTTAAAAAAATTCGCATGATGACTGAACATCTCTTTTTTTCTGGACAAATGACGACATGAATGCATTTAAAAAAAAAGATAGATGACGTGTATATTATTTTTTGTGTATGCTTTTTAAATAAAAATAAATTATTTATTTTCATTTATTTTATATTAATTATTTTAATTATATGTTCATACCCTGACCTAATGTAATGGTCAGGTCCAATCCAAAAAGTTGGCTTTCACCGTTCACCCAACTTCTCCAACGAAGTTGAACTCGACATGAGCTGATAGATGACACTTATCCAAATAAGTAACTGCCTCCTTAAATCTCTTACCCACTTCGGGAAGAGATATCTTAACAACCCTAAGATAAAGGGACAGTTATCCATCATCAGAAGTGGAACTACTTCAACGGTGGTTATTGGTTCATCACCTATAAATACACTAGCACTCTCAGGTAAAACTAAGTTCCAAGACAATTAAACCTGCTTTACCCTTTGCTGACTTAGGCATCAGAGTGTCTTCCAAGTACCACCCTCCCCTCCCAATCTTCTCAAACACACAACTCGGACGGCGGCTCCCTGACGCAGGACAAGTCGGAGACCACCTTTCTTGAACACTTGGGCCTCACAAACAAGCCCAATCATCCGGTTCTAAGTAAGTCCCGGAACATTGGCGCTGTTGCCGGGGACCTGGAAGATCAACAAACGATGGCGGATGACCAATACGAAGACGGACACACCGCATCAGAGTCTGAGCAAGAACACCAAGACACGGTCAATAACGACAGGGCAATAATATCCCTACAAGGAACGGAAGGACATCATGGCGAAGGTCCCTCCAACACCTAGGGATAAAAAAGGATCTCCTCCAAAGTTCATTAGCCCGGAAAAGATGGACAACCTCACTCTACTGACCTAATGGGATTACATGGTCACCAAGGTCGACTCGAGCAACTAGAACAAGAGTTGGAACGATAGCGTGAAGCAGAACGAAGCTTAAGGAGAGAGATTGAGCGACGAAGAGAGCTTGAAGAAAAGCTCTCAAGGCTGGAATCCAATCTCCGAAATAAGGATTCTCGCAGAGATCGAGAAGACACCCCATTAGAAGAAGAAGACCCATTCATTGAGAATATCATGAGAGCTAAAGTTCCCAGAAACTTTAAAAGCCCCGACATGGACCTGTATGATGGGACAACAGACCCGAAGCACCACCTTAGTAATTTCAAAAGTCAGATGTACTTAGCCGATGCGTTGGACGCCACTCGTTGTAAGGCTTTTCCGACAACTTTAACAAAGGCGGCCATGAAGTGATTTGATGTCCTCCTCCCAGGTTGGTGACCAGCTTCGACGACCTCTCGCGCAAGTTTCTCGCACGCTTCTCAATCCAGAAGGACATAGTCAAGCATGCACCCAACCTATTAGGAGTGAAACAGGAGGTCGGAGAACCCTTGAGAGACTACATGGAAATGTTCAATAAAGCGTGCTTGGAAATCCATGACTTACCCACTGAAGCAGTGATAATGGACCTAGTCAATGGACTCCGAGAAAGACCCTTCTCTCATTCCATCTCAAAGAGACACCCGTCTTCTTTAAGTGATGTACAAGAACGACCTGAGAAGTACATCAACATGGAGAAAAACTCCAGGTTACGAGAACCGAGTTGGCGGATAGGGCACCCCCACCAATCAAAAGAAAAAGAGAAGGAGCCCAAGAAAAAGGAAGAAGTCAGAACTGAAAGGCCTAGGATATATCACTCTTACACTCCTCTGCGGGTTTCCCTAGTCGATGTATATAGGAAAATTTGTCACACTGAAAAGCTTCCTCCCCCACGACCCATCAAGAACAAAAAAGGGGGAAGTCGTAATGAAGACTGTGAATACCATAAATTGTATGGACACTCTACTAGTGATTGTTACGACCTAAAAAATATGATAGAAAAGCTGGTCATAGAAGGTCGGCTAGATAGATATCTCATGAAAAGGTCGGACAATCATGGAAAAAGAAAAAGAGATGATGAAGGTCATGGACAAAGAAGTCCACCCCCGCAAACTCCAGAACGACATATTCATATGACATCGGGGGATTTGCGGGAGGAGGGTTGACCAAATCATCTCGCAAAAGGCATTTGAAGGAAGTCTATCAAGTCGGGAACAAAGTGCCCGACCTCCCCACCATCTCTTTCACCAAGGAGGACGGACAGGGTATTGTTCCTGGGCATGACGACCCAGTAGTAATCACTATGATTCTCGCCAACGCTCATCTACATAGAACTCTGGTGGATCAAGGGAGCTCAGCTAACATTTTGTTCAAACCAGCATTTAATAAGCTGGGATTGGACGAAAAGGAGCTAAGAGCTTACCCAGACACTCTCTTCGGACTAGGAGACACTTCCATTAGGCTAATGGGTTTCATTCCCCTACACAAAACTTTTGGAAAGGGAATAAAATCCAAGACATTAAGCATTGACTTTATTGTCGTTGATGTAGCTTCTGCCTACAATGCCCTAATAGGCAGAACAGCCCTAAATTGGCTCGGAGTTGTGGTTTCTACCCCCCATCTCTGTATGAAGTTCTCAACACCAGAAGGGATTACCACCATCAGAGGAGATCAGAAGTTAGCGAGAAAAAGTTACAATGAAAGCCTTAACCTAAGAGGTAAAGGCAAGGAAGTCAATACCATTGAGCTCGGAGGAGTCCGAGTTAAGGAAGAACTACGACCACAGCCTTGAGGAAAGACTGAAGAGGTACAGATCGGGCAAGAGGTCGGAAAGAATACCAACATAGGAGCTAATCTAACGGGAGATCTGAAGCAGAAGCTGACACAGCTCTTACAAGGAAATTCCGATCTCTTCGGCTGGAAAGCTTCCAACATGCCAGGGATAGATCCCGAGTTCATGTCACATAGATTGGCTGACATCCAAAATCCCAACCTATCCAACAAAGAAGACGGAAGCTAGGACCTGAACGGGCTCAAGTGGTCGAAGAGCAAGTACAAGCCCTGTTTGAAGCAGGCTTCGTTAGAGAAGTCAAATACCCAGCCTGGCTGGCAAACGTGGTGTTGGTCAAGAAACAGAATGGAAAATGGAAGATGTGCATCGACTACACCGACCTAAACAAGGCATGCCCTAAGGACCCATATCCTCTACTAAATATTGATACCCTAGTAGATTCCAGCTCGGGGTATCAATACTTGTCATTCATGGACACTTACTCGGGATATAACCAAATTCCGATGTACAAGCCAGACCAAGAGAATACATAATTCATCATGCCCAGAGCTAGTTATTGCTACGTGGTCATGCCATTTGGATTAAAAAATGCAAGGGTCACATACCAAAGGCTGATGAATAAAGTGTTTGCACCTCATTTAGGAGAACTAATGGAGGTATATGTAGATGACATGCTGGTAAAGACCAAGGATGATGCCTGCCTCCTGAATGATCTCTCGCAAGTCTTCAACACCATAAGAAAGCATGGGATGAGATTAAATCCCGATAAATGCACCTTTGTACTGGAGGCTGAAAAATTCCTAGGATTCATGCTAACACAAAGGGGATTGAAGCCAACCCCGATAAGTGTAAAGCGATCTTAGAAATGAAGAGCTTGACCTGTTTAAAGGAAGTTCAGCAGTTGAACGGCCGACTTGTAGCTCTATCCATATTCTTGGCAGGATCAGCATTAAGATTCCTAGCGCTTTTTTCCATACTAAGAAAATGATGCCAGTTCGAATGGACTCTTAAATGCGAAGAGGCATTCCAAGAGTTTAAAAAGTACCTGAGCCAACATCCTACCCTTTCCCGGCCAAAAGCAGGGGAAGAGCTGGTATTATACTTAGCTGTCGCCGAGAAGGTTGTGGCGTCAACATTAATACGGGAAGATGAGGTCGGACAACACCCCGTCTACTTTACAAGCAAGATGTTATAAGGCCCTGAACTAAAATTTCAAAAACTTGAAAAGTTCGCATATGCCTTGATATTAGCATCTAGAAGGCTTCGACTTTATTTTTAATCTCACACCATAAAAGTTCGGACGAATCAGCCCATGAAGCAAATCCTTCAGAAAACAGATGTTGCGGGCAGAATGGTTCAATGGGCTATAGAGCTATCCGAGTTTGACTTGAGGTACAGCTATCAAAGCTCAATGCCTCACCGACTTCGTGGTCGAGTACGCAGGAGATCAAGAGAAGACTTCCACGACCTGGGAGTTGTATGTGGACGGCTCCTCCAACAAAGTCGAAAGCGGTGCTGGCATAATATTGGTTAATCCGAAAGGAACTCAAATAGAAGTCTCCTTGAAATTTGAGTTTTCGGCTTCCAACAATCAGGCAGAATATGAAACCCTGATTGCCAGTCTAAAGCTAGCCAAAGAAGTTGGCGCAACCAAAATAGTAGCCTTCAGTGATTCTCACGTGGTGATTTCTCAAATTAATGGAGAATATCAGGCTAAAGACCCAAATATGAGAAGGTACTTAGAAAAAACTATGGAGTATCTTGGGCAATTCCCCGAAACCGAGGTAAGACACACAACTCGGGAACTTAACAGCAGAGCAGATGCCCTCTCCAAGTTAGCAAGTACCAAACAAAGGAAAAACAATAGAAGCCTGATTCAAGAAACCCTACAAGAACCCTCAGTCATGAAGGCAGAAACCAAGCCAGATGTCTTAGAAGTTTCCGGATTAGACCTCGGATGGATGACTCCCCTGGTCGAATACTTAAAATTCGATATCTTACCGGAGGAACAAAAAGAGGCCAAGAATATCCGGAGGGAAGCACAGAACTACACTTTGGTGAAAAATGTCCTTTACAGAAGGAGGATATCTGCACCATTGTTGAAATGCATCCCGACTTCTAAGACGGAAGAAGTTTTGGAAGAAGTGCATAGTGGCATCTGTGGAAACCATCTTGGAGCAAGATCTTTAGCCAGAAAGGTTATCTGAGCTGGATTCTTCTTGCCGACCTTACAAAAAGGCACTGCCGACTTCGTAAGGAAGTATCAACCATGCTAGATGCATGCAAACTTCCATGTCACTCTCCCAGAAGAACTAATTAGTATAACTTTTCCGTGGCTTTTCGCAAAATGGAGACTGAACCTACTCGGACCTTTTCCTCAAGCGCCTGGACAAGTAAAATACCTTATAATGGGGATAGATTATTTCACAAAATGGATTGAAGTAGAGCCTCTAGCCACCATTACAGCACAGAGAAGTCGGGAGTTTCTTTACAAGAATATCATTACTAGGTTTGGAGTCCCCCACTCCATCACCACGGATAATGGTACTCAGTTTACCGACTCTACATTCAGGAACCTGGTGGCCAGTATGAAGATAAAACATCAATTCACCTCGGTCTAGCATCCCCAGGCGAATGGACAAGCTGAGGCAGCCAACAAAGTTATACTGGCAAGGCTTAAGAAAAGACTTCAAGAAGCAAAGGGAGCTTAGGTTGAAGAGCTTCCTCGAGTATTGTGGGCCTACCAAACTACACCTCATTCTACTACTCGAGAGACACCCTTTCGACTTACTTATGGCGTAGAAGCCATGATCCCTGTTGAAGTCAACGAGCAAAGTCTTAGGCTGAGATTTTATGACGAGGTCGGTAATGTTCAAGCTCACAAAGAAGAACTCGAGTTGCTCCTAGAAGTCTGAGAACAAGCCCAAATAAGGGAAGCAGCGCTAAAACAAAGGATGATGAATAGATACAATAAAAAGGTCATTCGAAGAAACTTCGCCCATATGACTTGGTTCTAATCCGAAATGACATCGGTGTAAACAAGTCGGGCGAAGGGAAGCTCACTGCAAATTGGAAGGGACCCTACAAGATAGTAGAGGTCTTAGGAAAATGATACTATAAGGTGTCCGACCTAAGTGGATCCGAGCTTCCTAGGTTATGGCACGCTTGCAATATGAAGAGATATTACAGCTAGAAGCGAACCTCGCTCCCTGATGTACTCTTTTTTCCAACTTCATGATTTTTTTTTCCCAAAAAAGGGTTTTTCTGGAGGGGGTTTTAACGAGGCATCACAGCAAGGGCTAGGGGCAGAAATTCCAACCCCTTAGTAGCAAAAGCATCTTTTTAAAGCCATATTACATTTAGTAATAATATTTCTCTTGAAATTTTCCATTTTTTCATTACTACGATACGCACTGACTTAAGCTCGAAAAAGCGCAAAAATCCATATGGTCGGCAAGATAAAGCGACGAGGTACAAGTTGGTGTAAAGAGGTTATAAAAGTTGATCATGACAACTTGGAAACAATATAGCTAATGACTTATAAGTCAGAGAGCCCGAGCAAAACTAAATGCATCACAAGAATAACCTAAATCTCGAAAACGGTTCAATAAGCACAGCAAAGTTGAAACGTAGCCGAATAAAATAATGAAAAACGAGAGACATAAAATCCCATTAAAGGTCAAGGACGGCAACATTTCCATAGGAATCTAATCAAAGTCGAGATTACTTAACAAAAAGTTTTTCAGAAGTCACAGTCAAACTATCTTAGAAAAGTTTTTCAAAAGCTTTATGAAACTAAGGTATAGAAAAGGGTTTTTCGAAAAGCCTTAAACCATTTAAAGTTTCAGGTAAAACAAAACATCACCACGCAAATAATAAAGTAACCATGTTTTGTTAAAGGCCCTATCCAAAAAGGACCAAATAAACAAAAGTTGTTGTTTATGATCCTATTAAGGATCAAATGTCACCAGCCATCAACACAAATATAACAAAAAAATAAATATAAAGAGTTCATAAAAAGACCCACAAGCCGGGCCCTAATTAGCTTCAAATCATTGGGGACCAAAAAGGGGGTTGGAGTCGTCGGTAGGAGAAGAGGTCGGTTCGGCCGCAGAAGCTGGAGGGGTCGGAGGGATCTCTTCGGCATCATGAGGAGCAGCGGAAGAAGTCGACATATCAGCCTCACGAGGAGGAGATTCAATGATGCGTTGTCCCGCCGTCTTCAACTCGGAATCAGTCTCAGGACGAGGAGGAGAAACTATTTCTCCATTAACAACTACCTTGTCGGGGTGGAGAGGAGATAGGTCCAAGTCGAGAGCAATAACTCCGACTTGCTGCTTCAGCACCCTAAACACCTCCTTGGTACCTTCAAAAATGGAGTCCTCCAAGTCCTGATGGCTCCTCCGAAGCTGCTCAACCTCCTTTTTGTAATCAAGATTGGCCGAAAAGATCCTAACATAGTTCTGTTCGGCCTTCTCCTTCAAACCCTCAACCATCACACACTGGCCCATCAATTTTTTCTCCCTCTCCCGGGTCCAGGCCAACTCTTCCTTTAGCCTATCATTATCCTCCTGCAGCCTTTTTTCCTCCTCCTGATACATGACAATCCTCCCTTGAAGGTCCTCCAAAGATTTTTGAGTAGTGCTCAACGGGGTTTTGTCAAAAATATCAAACAGGGAGGTACAGACCCCATTGATGACAAGTTATCTTAGGCTAGTTTCACAAGCCTTTTCAGTCATTTTTACTTAGTTTTCATGTATTTCTTAGGCAATAAGTAAGTGTTTTTTTTTTTTTTTTGAATGCAAAGCTCAACACAGTAAGGTGGAGCAAACATGGTTATCCAACAAGACAAATAAAATAAAAATAAAACTAAAATTTAGACAGCTGGGAACTAGAGCAACTCCACAAGGCCGATCCCCAAGTCATCTCCGGCATAGCCATCAACAACACAAAGGATCCACACAACTCCACTCATTAGCGCTAAGGAACGTCATGTTGATAACTTCTTCAACGCCTTTGCTGGTATTCTGAAAAATCCTCCTATTTCTTTCCAGCCAGATGTTCCAAAGGATTGCACAGAAGCACCTCAACCGCTGCCTTTGGTTCTCCTTACTCCGCGGTTCCTCTGTCCAGCTCAAAAAGTGCTCTTTCAGCGTCCCCGGAAAAGACCATTGTCTGCCAAAAGCTGATATCCAAGCATTCCACACCTGCCACGCAAAGGTACAACCTAGAAACAAGTGATGTACATGTTCCACATCATTATTACATAATACACAGACATTATCTTCCTGGGTGATGATACCAAACCGGCTTAGCCTTTCCTTAGTATTCACTCGGTCTATCAGCACAAACCAAGCAAAAAGCTCAACTCTCGGTGGCACCAGACCTTTCCAAATACTCTTAGTAAAGCTGAAACTAGTTATCGCCTGTGGTAGTATTTCCTCCTGCCATACCTGCACAAATGAGTTAGTTGAAAAAACACCTTGCCTATCATATTTCCATACCACCCTATCCTCTCTGTTTTGTACTAGCCTCACCGGTCTCAAAACCTCATGCAACTGGTCTAGAAGTTTCAATTCCCATTGGAAGAGCTCACGCCTCCAATGGAAATTCCAAATCCACTCTAATCCATCCCAAAACCCACACACCCCGATAACAGATCCCTCCTGGTTTGAAACAGAGAAGAGCCTCGGGAATCGATCTTTTAGAGTTCCACCGAGAAGCCACACATCCTCCCAGAACCGAGTCCGTTGCCCATCACCCACCTCCATTGACAAACCTGTGACCATCTTATCCCGAAGCTGTTGATTCGTGAAACTTACTTGGCATATATCCCTCCATGGACCTCCTCGTGTAGGTAATACTTGAGTTGAGAGGAGTTCATTTGAGTTCAGATTATGACACGAACACACTACCTTCTTCCATAGTGGGCAATCTTCCTTAGCAAAGCGCCACCACCATTTAAACAACAGAGCAGTGTTCCGAATCAAAGCGTCCCCCACTCCCAACCCACCTAACTTCTTAGGAGCCTGCACCACTTCCCATCTTACCAGAGCCATACCATTTCGACCATCTTCCTTACACCACAAGAACCTTCTTTGCAAAGATATCAACTTCTCAGCAACTCCCTTCGGCATCTTGAACAGACTCAAGTAATACACCGGCAAGCTGTTTAAAACGAATTTGATAAGCACCAATTTTCCAGCTTTATTTAACACTTTAGCTTTCCACATACTGAGCTTCTCCTCCACTTTATCAATGATAGGCTTCCAGGTCTTCACCAACCTCGGATTTGCACCTAACGGGATTCCAAGGTATTTGACAGGAAGAGTGTCTCGCTTACATTCCAACAAGTTGCACATACGTTGGGCCCACTGCTCATTGCAATTGATTGGAATCAAGCTGGACTTATCGAAGTTGATACTAAGCCCTGACATCAACTCAAAGCACCTCAGCATCCTCTTGTAATTCCTAATAGACTCCTCTTTTGGTGGGCAGAAAAGAATAGTATCATCTGCAAATTGGAAGTGTGACAATTCTATACTGTCCCTGCCCACTAGCAGTGGCGATATCCGTCCGTTCCTAATAGCCTCCCCAATCATGCGATGCAGTACATCCACAACTAGAACAAACAAGAAGGGGGAAAGGGGGTCACCTTGTCTCAAGCCTCTTTCCATCTTGAACGGTTTAGAAGGCGATCCGTTCATCAGAACCGACATGGAAGTGTTTGAATAAGTAAGTGTTTGAATAAGAATTTTATGATTATCTTGATTCAATCAAACATTGTTAATTTTATGCATTATGATGAGATTTATGCAAGATTTATTTTATTTTTATGAAATGATGCAAATCTTATGATTTTGACAAGGCTTTGATTGTACATGTTTAATTGATGGCAGGTGAAGAGAGAAAAAGAAAAAGCATATAAAACAAA
>NC_029791.2:124645427-124645991 GCF_000816755.2 Arachis ipaensis | reverse complement strand
GAATATAAAAAAATATGAAAAATTAATAAAATATTTATATAATATGTACAATGGAGGTTTAAGGAGTATTAAAGATATAATCATTAGTATTATTTTTTTCATCAGTTGAAACATTTGGAATGAGTGGTATCATGACATGGTATTAGAGCTTTAGATCCGAAAGATCAAGAATTCGATCATTGGTGGTGAATCCAAAAATCAGTTTAAGTTTATTATCCTTAGTACTCAAATAATTATTCTAAATAGTATGGAGAATATTCATTTTATAATTCAATAACCCATTATACACATTATATAAATAGTTCATTATCTTTTTAACAAGATTCAAAAAAAATTATGTCATTTGAACTGTCTGTTTGGCTTAAGTAAACTTTATTTTATTATTAGACAATAAAGCACGTACATATTTTCTATTCACAATATGCAACCAACAACCACAAAACGTCACTACTAGCTGAAACAAGATAACATTAAATTTATAGAAACATGCATTATAGTAAGAGTTTTTATCATTATCAAAATTTAATATTAAAATTTTTATTTGACTTCTTTTATTTTAGTATC
>NC_029791.2:124644745-124645141 GCF_000816755.2 Arachis ipaensis | reverse complement strand
AATAAAAATGATAATTTACTCTTTGAAAACCCAAATAATAGAATTTAATGTAAATAATCATTGTGGGAGCGTGAGGCACTCATGCACAGAGAAGAAGGGGGCAAGTCTGGTTCGTCCACTTGAAATATAAAGAAATATATTATAAGTTAGTGTAATTGAATAAAGCTAATGTATTGATTATTGAATGGCGGGGTCGCATAGATTAAGCCAAATAAATTCAAACAAATGGGGCAATAGCTAAACGTAGAAAACACATATTCAAATTTTCATTAAGGAAACAAAGACATTGTTCTGCATGGAAGCAAATCAAAGTTTGTTCTGTTAAAAAATTAATTTGGTTTGTGCACATAAATAATTATATTATATTATTTTAAAAAATAAAAACTATAAAAACTA